>NC_064808.1:58768889-58797132 GCF_023721935.1 Panthera uncia
TTTTTTTTTTTTTTTTTTTTTGCCTTTGCTCCTTTGTCAAAGGTCAGTTGACTATATTTGTGGGGGTCTATTTCTGGGTTCTCTGTTATATTCTGTTGATCCATTTGACTCCTCTTTCATCACCACATTTAGACATCTTTTTAAAAATTAATAGAGCAGGTAAGCTTTGCTTCACCTTATGGTATGACCTCAAATTGGTTTCTCCTCTCTGAGCTTCAGATACACTAGGGGGAGGTTGGAGCTAATCTTTAGCACTTCCTAACATGTATACTTCTCAGACCTGGTGAAGGATTATTTTTTTCCAGCTTAGAGTCTGCTCAGACTGTTAAATCTCTGTAAAATATGGTCAGATGACTTACTGGGAGAAAGGCCATGGGCTTATATGCTCATAGGTCAGATCACTATACATGTTGCTAAGTGCTCATTCAGCTTCTGAAATTAAAGTCTGTGGGTACATGTTCCTAAATGCTCACTCAGCTTCTGAACTTAAACTTTGTGGCAGACAGGTAGGTGGACCACACTTTGATAACACTGTTATATGCAGTGGGCTCAGGTTGGAAAGATGCCTGACCTGTTTGCCTAGAGCTGCTTGTGAGAACAGCAGCTGAGGTGAGGCCTGAGAATTGGCTTGTTCCAAGTAATGCGGGTGTCAGCGGTATGATCTTGTCTCCTCCAGGATCATACTCTGTTGCTGGGAGTCAGTCTGGCCCCACTGTGTCCCCTTTATTTAGCAGACTCCTCACTCTTGACCCCTGCCCTCACTCGGAGGCAGGGGAACCGCTCGGCGTGGTCCTAGGACCATGGTGCAGGGGCCCTAAGAAGGGGCTGTAAGAGAGGACTTGGAGGGTCAAGGTTGGAGCAAGGCCTGCTGCTCTGGGTAGGTCTGAACACCATTTCCGAGGGAAGGAGGAGACGGGCGTGAATGGCTGCGGTGGCTGGTGATGATCCATACTGGCACAGACTCTGGTGCATGCCCGAGACTTCCAGCCTTAGAACTCCAGGACCATAGGATCTTAGCACCTTTGAATCTTTGAACTTGGAGTCATGAGCTGTCTGAACTGGAAGGAGCTGCAGGGGTCACCTCATGGTCTAAGCTGGGTTATTCATCTGCTCTTCTTCCCCGGCCCCCGATGCAGACTTGAGATTGAAATGGCTGTTTTGCCTTTAACTGGCTGCCCTGTTTGTGCTGTGGGTGAGTAGGGGCTCCTTGGATGCCCTTGGCTTACCTGGATGCTTTTGCTTTATTTTGAAGCTTCAGACACTGTGTGCTCAGATTGACAGAGAACAACTCACAGCCCTTGATGACCAAGCTGCAGTGGCTCTTTGCCTTTCTGGAGCACAGCCAGGTGAGTGCAGGGGGAGTTGGGGTGTGGTGGAGAGGAGGCTCTGGTCTGACACCCTTCCCTTCCCCAGGACCTGTCTGCATCTGCCTCTAAGTCCCTGCTTCCTGATGTAAGCTGTTCAGCCCCAGGTTGGGGCTGGCACGGGTTCATGGCCAGTTTAGTGCCTTGTGGGACAGGAGAGGGAGTGTCTCTTTGAGCCCCTTCTGTGTTCTGCCCACCTGTCTCCCCTCAGTGATTCACTCCCTCACATTAGATGCTGCTTTGCTCATCTGTCATTTTGGAGCACTTGCACTGCCAGTCACCCTGAGGGGTGTTAATTGTTTTGTTTACGGTCCCCGCCCTCATGGAACCTAAAGCCCTTAGCCAAGCGTTATGTGAGGCCCTGTGGGGGCCACGGAGGTGAGTCAGCTACAGCTCCTGCCTTCACGGAGCTCCCAGTCTGCTGGGGGAGGCAGACCTGCAGCTAACAACGGTCGTGCTCCAACAGAGGGAGGCGCACTGTGTCATATGCTCGCAAGGGAGGGAGGGGAGCAGACGATTGTGATGGTGGAGGGGATCACTGGGAAGATGGCACAGAACAGGCATCGGCACATCTGGGACTTGAACTCTTTAAGTTTTCGATGGAGGAAAGGTATTTTAGGCAGAAGGAATGGCATTGAACAGGGTCTGGAGATGTGTCAGGAAAGAGTGAGTTCTTAGAGGATTGTTCTTCTCCATGAACCTAATGCCATGCTCATAGGCTGCATGGCCTTGGTGGGATGGGATGGGTCAGGTCAGGTACAACTAGGAAGGGGGAAGACTTCAGAGAGGAGGCCAGATGTTTGGGACAGAGAATCCCCAGGTGGACCCTCAGGCCTAGCACTTGGCCGAGCTGGTTAGTGAGTGGCCTCCTGCTCCTGACCCCGTCTTTCATCTGCATTGGTCCTAGAGGCCTGCCATTTCTCCAGAGAATTTCTTGTCTGCATCCTGGACACCCTGGTTCAGCCCTGGCACCCAGCAGGACTGCTCTGAGTACCTGAAGTACCTGTTGGATCGGTGAGGGCGGCCAGACCTGGCTCTGCATGGGGGCTTCAGGGCTGGAGAAGGGTGCCTGTGGGATAGTCTGTGTCTCCGGCCCTGTTGCCTCCTCCTGGAAACGGGTGCCACGCTGCACTTGTGGAAAGCGTAATGTGTGTGGAGGCGTGTGAGGGGTGGGCAGGGTCTGCGTGTATGACCGGGGAGGGGTTAGTATGTGCACACGCGTGTGCTGTGCTTGCCTGAGTGCAGGGGCGCGTGTTCAGCATAGCTCTGGGGGCACGTGCACGCAGGTACGGCCTGTCTTCGTGTGGCAGGTTTGTGTGTCTGTATGGAGGGGGGGTATGTGGCACATGTGCTTGGCTTGTGAGTGTGCACGTGCATGGATGACATTTTGCACACCTGTGTGTAGTCCCTGTGCGGACGCATGCACACATCTAAACGTGTGGCCTGCAGATAAGGTAGATGGCACAAATCAGGCCCGAGCACGGGGCAAGGATCTGTGCCTGTGTGTGAACGCCCTGCGCTCTCTGCTCCAGGCTACACGAGGAGGAGAAGACGGGGACCAGGATCTGCCAAAAGCTCAAACAGTCCAGCTCGCCCTCCCCACCGGAGGAGCCCCCCAGCCCAAGTCCCACCTCTGTGGAGAAGATGTTCGGAGGCAAGATTGTTACTCGGATACGCTGCCTCCACTGCCTCAATGTCTCCTCCAGGGAAGAGGCCTTCACGGACCTCTCTCTCGCTTTCCCCCCCACCGACCGCTGTCGCCGCCGCCGCCTGGGCTCAGTGATGCTCCCTGCAGAGGACGTTGGGGTCGGGGACCCCCCGTCACCATCCCAAGCCCAGGTTCCAAGCAGGGTGGGTTCTCGGAGGCAGAGGAAACATTGCGTCACGGGGGATGCCCCCGGTGCCGTCCTGGACATTGAAGGTCTGGGCCCCCACGGACCTGGGGGGCAGATCAGTGGGGAGGAGAAGGTGGAGAGGCAGGAGGAAGTGGAGGAGGAAGCTCGGGAGGAGGAGAGGCCCCGAGAGCAGGAGGAGGAGGAAGAGAAAGAGAAGGAGGCGGTGGCAGAGGAGGAAGAGAAGGCTGAGAAGGAGAAGGAGGCAGAGACCGCAAAGGAGAAGGAAGAGGACGGCACGGGGCCAGGGAGCCAGAGGGGCGCCGCCGGGGAGGGCTCCCGGTCCGTCCTGGACCTGGTCAACTACTTCCTGTCCCCCGAGCGGCTGACGGCGGAGAACCGCTACTACTGCGAGCCTTGTGCCTCGCTGCAGGACGCCGAGAAGGCAGTGGAGCTGAGCCAGGGGCCGCGCTACCTCATCCTGACCCTGCTGCGCTTCTCCTTTGACTTGCGCTCCATGCGCCGCCGCAAGATCCTGGACGACGTCTCCATCCCCTTGCTGCTCCGCCTGCCCCTGGCGGGGGGCCGCGGCCAGGCCTACGACCTCTGCAGTGTCGTCGTGCACTCGGGAGTGTCCTCGGAGAGCGGCCACTACTACTGCTATGCCCGTGAGGGCGCCGCCCGCCCGGCCCCCTCTTTGGGCGCTGCGGACAGGCCCGAGCCCGAGAACCAGTGGTACCTGTTCAACGACACTCGGGTGTCCTTCTCTTCCTTCGAGTCCGTCAGTAATGTCACCTCCTTCTTCCCCAAGGACACGGCCTACGTGCTCTTTTACCGGCAGCGGCCTGGGGAGGGGCCTGAGACCGAGCCGAGCTCTCCCAGAGGTCGGGCAGAGCCCACCCTCCACAAAGACTTGATGGAGGCCATTTCCAAAGACAACATCCTTTACCTGCAGGTGAGCAGGCCCACCTGGGCTGGGGCTGAGCTCCTGGGTGGAGGGCTTCCCACACAACCAGCAGCTTGGATGCGTTATTGCTCCACTGTGTCCTCCTTTTCTTTTTAATGTTTGTTTGAGAGAGAGAAAGCACACGTTGGGCGGTCGGGGGTGGGGGGGGGGGAAGGCCAGAGAGAGAATCCCAAGCAGGCTGCACCTCACATTGAGATCATGACCTGAACCCACATCGAGAGTCTCAACCAACTGAGCCACACAGATGCCCCCATCTCTTTTTTTCATGTTTATTTTGAGAGAGAGAAAGCTTGCATGAGGGGAAGGGTGGAGAGAATTCCAAGCAGGTTCCACAGGGGGCTCCAGCTCACTGTGAGATCATGACCTGAGCCACCCAGGTGTCCCATCTCCTTTTTCTGCTGTCCTTTCATCAGCTACTTTGTGCTGGGAATATGTTGGTGGACTAGACAGACATAATCCTTAACTTCAGAGGAACAGACTTTCCGTTATTTGTTAACATTTGTCTCGTGTACCTGAAGGAGCAACACGGGGTTTTGTGAATGAAGAGTTGAGGCTTCCAGGGGGTACCCGGGGACCACCCTGCCCCAAACCTCTTATGTGCCATCTACTCCCCTCTTTGGAGTCAGGGGCAGTATCAGAATACTTAGCAGCTGGAACAGCAGAGTGGTCACAGGACCCGTGGACATTAAGTGCCAGGTAGTCGGTGTTTTGAGTGGGGATAGCAGGCCTGATTGTACATTTCTGCTGGGCTGTCAGAGGCAGGGCCAGCGGTAAGGAGTCTCCGTGAGGCTGGCCTCAGTTCAGCCTGAGGAAGACGTGTCTCACCGGTGAGTTTGTTCTTAATGCCTTGAGAGGCAGTGAGCTGGACAGTTGCATCAGGAAACCTGTGGAGAGGTCCCTGTGCGCTGTGACTTGATCTTTAAGTCCCTGGACCCTCCTCCCTGGTGCCATGTCAGGCCCTTGTTTGTTATTCATAGTCTTGTATGAATGCGTTTCTTTTATAAAACCGAGGGGCTGAGAGATTTTATTGGGAGAAGGAGGAAAGGTTTTGAAGCTGAGATACAGGGTAGAAGGATGGATCCTCTTCAACCCATCCTCCCACTGAGCTGGAACACTCCTTGGGCAGAAGCTGTGGCCCCAGGGGCTGTGGGAGACACTCAGAGATGCTGTGCTGGACGGCAGTAGGGCAGGGAGTGAGGGGAAGACTCTGGCTTCAGAGCCTGAATGTTAAGCCTCCCCCCTGCCTCCCCCGCCCCATCTGTGTTTCCAGGAGCAGGAGAAGGAGGCACGGAGCAGGGCGGCCTACATCTCTGCACTCCCAGCATCTCCGCACTGGGGGAGGGGCTTCGATGAAGACAAGGATGAGGACGAAGGCTCTCCGGGAGGCTGCAATCCTGCAGGTGGCAATGGCGGGGACTTCCACAGACTGGTCTTCTAATGTGGACTCTTCCCCAGCCTGAAACCTCAGGGGAGGCCTTGACCCCTTCCCTCTGGGAACTGGGTGGGGACGGAGGTGCTCTGCCAGGTGGGGTCTTGAGGAGGCGGGAGAGGTGGAGAGGATGCTTCTGGGACACCGGTCCTCAGCCTGAAGGGTCTGCAGAGACTCGGATATGGAGGTGAGCCCCAAGCCCCTGACACTGGGATCAGCCCCTTTAAGATTTTACACCCAAGTGTCCTGGTCAACTTGAAGCAGCTTCGATGGACACTGTCTGGGCCTTGTCCCCCTGTCTCCCCAGCAGGGCTGAACTCCACAGCTCTAGTGTTTTGGCATCAAGTAGCATTTCCCTTTCTAGCTCCTTTCAGACAATCCTATTGCTCTCTACTATAAAAAGCAGAGCAGCATGTGGGGACCTGTGTGTCACAGTGGTGGCCACCTTCTTGTTTCTCTGAGGGGGGTTTCAGAGGCACTGTGTGTGGTTGCCTGCACCCGTTGTACTTTTTTGAGAGGAGTGGAGGTGGGAAGCAGCCTGGCACAGGATCAGAGACGGTCTCCCTCCACACCAAACAGTGGTGCGTAGAGGGGGGGACAGTCCCCTCGTCACAGCGGGAGACCCTTAATCCCCAGTCCCCCTAGCCTGCCTCAGTGCCTGAGATGCCACCTTTTGCATCCCCTTTCTGGTGAAGATAGAGAATCCTTATTTTACTGCAAATGTGTTTGTGTTGCTCGCGAAGCCATTGTCCGTCCTGAGGAAAGCTGGCTGGCTCAGCTCCTCATCAGTTGGCTTTAGAGCGTGGCCTGGGGGCTGGTGGGGGGGGGGGTTGGTAGAGGAGCAGATATTGACCTCATTGTGCCCTGACACTGCTGTACCCTTCTAAATGGAGAGGAGAGACTCAGGGTCTCAAACAGGAATAAAAACAGGTTCTCTGAAGCCTTCAAAGATGTCATTCTTCCTGCCTCAGTGGCTGTGATGTCTGCCATGCCCTTAGGTTCTTGCTGTGTCTGGGCAGTAGTGACATGCCATGGGAGGTGAACGCACGCTTTTAAGTCAAAGGTGAGGACTCTGCCCAGAGGGCAGAGCTGGGTGGGACCGGTGGTAGGGGGCACACTCGGGTGCGGGCAGAAGGGAGAACACGTTCAGTATCCTGAGAGGCGGGACAGGTGCCCAGGCTGGGGGCTGCCCTATGGGATACTGTCCAAGGGACTCACCTCTCAGGTGAAGCCAAAGCCCTTGCATCTGGGGATTTTTCAGACCCTGAGAGCTCTAGACTGCCCAGAACTGGCTAGTGCTGTTACCTCCTTTGAGTACTTGGGGCCAGTGTGTGTGGCCCCTCTTGGGACACATCTGGGCCCGGAAAGGTGGGAGGCAGCCCCCTAGGCCTGCACCCAGGTCCTTCCCCAGATGCCATCTCATTCTTGGAGCTGGAAAGGCATGCACGAGTCCTTTCCACCAGTGCTGCCTGTCTTGAGAGGGCAGAGAAGGGAGGGAGGCAGTGGTGTGGCCAGGGGCTTAGGCCTGTGCTGGAGGTGGAAATGTCACAGACCCTGGAGCCGGTGGACTAGAAGCTGGACCCATAGTCTGTCAGAGACCAAGTCACTCTCAGAATTCCTCTCTATGCTCTGTGCACCATTTTGTACATCAGGAATACAAATTCCAAGGTAAGGAGGATTCATTCTTGTTCCCAGCTAGGACAGGTGCCCAGTTACTTACTATTAAAGTGAAAGGGAGCAAACTGGTGCCCACTGGAGCACCCAGGCTGGGTGTGAGTGCATGTGGACTCCATCCCCTTCAGATGAGGCAAGCTCCAGCAGCCGTCTCCATTTGCTTCTAATGGACTTTATTGTTGTCCTGCTCCAACACCACAGTAAAAAGGGACCTGCAAGCTCCAGGCCTGTACCATGTGTCACCACAGCAAAAAACAGGACCCACTGGAACACACTCCCACCCACCCCTACTCACAGAGGATAAATACATGTTACAAATTTTTTTTTAAAGAAAACAGAATAAATTAATAACTTAAGTGATTAGGCACCAACAGTGATTTGAAAAATTAAATGTCAATTTTAAATGGTCTAACAGGGCAAGAACCTAAGACTGGGCTGCCAGCCCATTTTCTCTTCCCAACAAATAGACAATTCTGTGCGACATGATTCTAAATTTCAAGACACGTGTAACCAACACACAAGAATACACACCACCAGCTATCACATGACATCCTGAATCTCCAGGGGGCCCCTCAGTAGGCCAGCCAGGGAGCTTGGGGAGCCCCAGAATGCAGGCCCTCCAGAGAAGAGGGAGCTCCAGAGCTTATGTGCCCAGCCTTGCTTCCCTCTTTGTAGACCAAGTCCTAACTTGCCTCCACCCTGTCCTCTTGAGTCCAGAGCTCTGTCAAAAGGGGGTCAGGGGGAGAGACTGGTCAGCCAGGGCTTGGAGCCAAGGCTGTAGCCCTGCAGCAAGTAAAGGGGCCAGAGGGCAGGCTGGAGTGGAGCCCTTGCTCCACTCGCTCCAGAATAGTTGTGCTTCTCTCCTAGGAACAGGGCATAGCTGAAGGGTTTCCAATGTAGATGTCACTGAAGTCCATCTCGGGGAGGGGGCTGGGTTAACTGATTAATGCTCTGGGTGCTGCCTGGTGAGCCAGACCCTGGGAAAGATGTTCCAGAGCAGGGAGTTTTCCCTTAGCACAGCTCAGCGCGGAAGGGCCTCGGGCTAATCTAACACCCTTTCAAAGATGGTGGCCCCTTCACACCTGGCTTTTTTTTGCCCATCGCTCTGCAACCCTCCTTCCCACTCTGCTTGTTCCTGCTCCAGTTGAACTTTGCAGAGGTGGAGCTCCGGGCCCAAGGAGTCCTCGTGGGAGCTGTGCCAGCTGGGAAGGCATCCCCAACCTGGGGTCTACCCTTGCCAGGCCACCAGGGAGAGGGCCATCGATCAGCTTTTTAAACAGAACTGACAGATGTAGACTAGTCACCTGACAGTTTTCACGCCTGTGAGCCCGAGTCTCCACCTTCAACAGGCCCATTTCCCCTTATGCTTCCTGCCATCTCTACCCTCCTCCCCCACTTCCAGCCTAAGGGTCTGGGAGGTACAGGAACGAAGAGCCCGAAAGGGGCCTCCTTGGACATCAGACCTGAAGACCTCCGTTTCTAAAGACTGCAGCCAATTTCATTCACATTGTGGTACGTTCTGAAAGTGCTGACATTGTAAGGCATCCTGGGGCTAAGGGGGAGCACCATTAAACGCTCTGCCCTAGGAGACTTTGGAGAGGGCCTTACAGGACACGGTATAGGTCACTGCCACCAGCCCCAGGGCTTGGGAAGGATTGGACCCCCAGCCCTGCCCTCCTCCCCTAGAAAACTCCATCTTTGGCACCCCCTTTTCCTAGATACCACCTCCTCTGGCCTGATCTGCACCAACCTCCTGAAGAAGTAGCCTTGTTGCCTGTGCTCTCCAATATTTCCAGTCTCTCACAGCCGTTACCAATGCCCTCGTGACTCCTGCCACCCCTGCCTTCTCAAGCGCACAAACTGATTAATCCCTGTGTTTCCAGAACCTGGCCCCAGCAGGCATTACAAAATGCAGCTGAGTTAGGAGACGGGCTACCGTTGAGAAAATAATTTCTGCCAGGTCAGAGCTTCTTAGAGAAGGGCCAGGTGTGGGCTCGTAAGGGCTGATTGGTGACCGGGAGCCACCTCCACCAGGCAGGGTGGGAAGTCTTTTATTTTTTTCCCAAAGGAAGGAGGTCTCTTCATCCATGGTTGGACGAAACATCTGATCTGCCCAGTTGCCTCTGCAACTCTGGAAGATTTGGGTCCCTCCTCCCCAGGTTGCCAGAAAGTACCTGGGGGTGAGGTCCTGCCTCCTGTACCCTGCAGGGTCAGGTCTGAGTCCAGTGTGGCACTGGGCTAGCAGGGAGCGACAGCTGTAAGATGAACTGGGCAAGCACTATGGGCTCCCGGCACCACACTCGTACCTCCATTGGGCCCTGGCACGAGCCCCTGCTCTCCTACCCATCCTTGGGGACACCACTCTCCCCTGCCTGCTTTCCCCGCTGCCCTCGGTCTGCCCTGCACACGTGGCTCCTTCACTTTCTGCTCCTCTCTGCATCCCCAGGCACTGTCCACCTCCACCATCCTTACCCTGCCTCCCATCTGTCAGTCATCCGCCCACCCCCACCGCCTGTCTTGCACAAACTCACTTGCTGCACCCTCCCCACTGCGGTATACAGCCCTAAAGCACCTCCAGTCCACCCCACGATCCATCCCGACCCTGCATCACTTGCCTCCCTCCACTGCACACCCAGCACCGTCGAAGCCTCCTCTAGCGGGTCCACCCAGGGAAGAGGGCCTGTAAGCTCCACAGTCCTGGGGGCCCTGACCCCACAGGGTCCTTGTCACCCCCTGCCCCTTGTTTTTGGTTGCCTATCCTCTGTTTTTCTTCCTTTTGTCCTCATTCTTCTGGCTCTCCCAACCTACAACAGCTACCAAGTTAGGAGGCCCCCCTGCCCATATCAACTGCCTTCTGCACCTGGGATCTCATTCCTCTGTCCCTCAAGACCACCTCTAACCTTCCTTCTCAACTCCATCTTTTGGTGGCCTTGCCTCTCCCCTACCAAGAAAGACAAGGATGAAGAAGTCCATGTCCACTTTGGTCTGCTGGTCCTGGGCTCCTTGGACCAGCGAGATGACGTGGCATCTTGTGGGACTTAAGGAGAGGTAGCCCAGTAGCTGGAGGGAAGAGGGCTTGAGGGCCAAGACCGTATGTGAGGTGTGGAATCTGGCTCAGAGCCCCAGCCCCTCCCAACGCCTAGTAGGTATTTAGGTCTAAAGGACAGAAAAAGAGGCTGAAGGATGCTTTTTGGCAATAGCTCTAACTAAGGTGGGTAGAGGATGGCCATTACTGATAAAAATCAAAGGTGGGCCCTGAGTGGGCAGAGTAGTGCCTTGATCAGGCCCTCACCTCCCAGGAGAAGGGTTCAGGGTCCCTGACATCAAGTGCTTTGAAGGCCAGAGTGGAGGGGACAACTGGAGAGAAGGGGGCGGGGGCAGACGGGGAGGAGCCAGCTCCGGTGATTCTACCTCCAGGCGCCTCCCCAGACTTGGTGGCCCCTGTGTCACAGCTTGGTGCCCTTGGAAGGCTCCGAGGACTGCCTCACGTCTGTCCACTCCTGCATGGTGCTCTGCAGAGCCTGGGTCTTCTCCTTGTCCACCTGAACGTAGTCTACCTTCTCATCGGAAGTCACAGAGGACGTGGACGGCTGAGGACAGAATGGGGAAGTGCTGTGAGCTGTCAGTAAGGGGACTTTGTGAGCTGCCTCAAAGGGAGAAGGGATGGGCCTCTGCCTGCCACCCTGACTGGCCTCAGGAGCCTGTATTCTCTTTCTGAAACTGGTCTTTAAAGCCTAAACTGCATCATCGCTCCTGCTCATGTAACAGCCTCTTGTCAGTGCTCCTGATTTCCCAACTCCTAGGGGACCCAGGTCTTCTATCTCTGCCTCCACCCACCTCCCTGTGGCCACTCATCCAGAAAGAATTTGCTGGGTGCCAACAAGCAGCAGCCAGCGGGGAGCTCTCCCAGCCACCCAGCAGTCTGGACCCGGCAGCTAAGTATGCTTCCTGTGGAGGGCTTTCCGGGGCCCAGGCATCCCCTCTGCAGGTCCCCGTATCAGAGGCACTTAGTTGATGCACCTAGACAGTGAGTTTTCAAAGAGGAGCTCAGGACCAGGACACAAGATCCCATTCTGTCACCCTGAGCAGCTCCTGTTCTGGTGTGGGTCCATTTGCTCAGCTGTACAAGGGGGATGGACTGGCTGAAATGGTCCTAGGGACTTCAAGCACCCATGTGTGTGAGAGAGGAGGCATGTGAGCCCTCTAAGACCCAGACTAAACGAAAAGCGGTAGAGTAGCCGGCAGCCGGGCACTCCACCACTCCCACCGAGCCCCGTACCTTGCGGTGGGGGCTTGGGGAGCTCGGCTGAAAGTCCAGGGCCAGATAGTCAACGCTGCCCGTGCTCTTCTTAGGGGCCGGACTGCTGGTGCCGCTGGGGATGGGAGACGCAGACACTGGGTTTTGCTATCACAAAGGAAGGAAAAACCATCAGTCAGTTGAGGAGACAGAGTAACCCACCACCTGGGAATACACACATCTCTGGGAGGAAGGAGAGTGCCCGCTTGGAGTCATGCACCAGGGCCAGGGACTTCTCATGTTCTCATTTAAGCCCTCACCGCAATCCTGTGATGTAGGTATTATTACTATTCTTGTTTATTTAAAGCAAAGATAAAGCTGTGGTTCAGAGAAGCAAAGTGACTTGCCTACAGTCGTACAGTTCATGAGCAGGGATGGGAGCCGGGTCTGTTTTTAACTCCCAAACCTGTGTTGCTCCCACTGTGCCAGGCCACCTCCCTTCTGGGCCGTCGGGCCAGATCTCCTCCTCAGGTTCCCTGACCAACCCGGCCTTGGCTTGCTGGCCCCTAGGAAGGGGTGCATTTCCTTTATGCCCTGCAGGTTGGAAAGTCTTCTGTTGTACCAAACCTGCTTCTCTGAAGCTCCCTTCCCTGGCCCGGCATGGGGCCGTCACCCCAAAGCAGCTCACTCCCACCAGATCTGAGCAGGGCGGCCTCAGCCCTGGGCTGCACAAGTGCTACGCTCTAGGCTCCTGTCTCCATCAAGACCAACTTGTCTACAATTTTCCTGAAGTCATATTCTAATGAGAATGGCAACAGTCCTATGTTCTGTTTTTGGCTGCTTACTGTTTGGTTGATTCGTTTTTTCATTATTCATGCAGCAACTCCCAGGTGTGGGGCAGCCATTCCCTCTTCAGTGAAAATCTCAGGGAGGAAACTTCTCCTGTGCTGCCTGTGTTTATACCTCTACCGTGGCCTTCACCACCGTGAGTCATGTTATGTGTGTTTGGCCACCCCTTAGGAGATAACTCAATAAATGCTTATGCTCAGGGCGCCTGGGTGGCTCCGTCGGTTAAGTGTCTGACTTTGGCCCAGGTCATGATCTCGTGGTCGGTGAGTTCCAGCCCCACGTCGGGCTCTGTGCTGACAGTTCAGAGCCTGCTTCAGATTCTGCGTCTCCCTCCCTCTCTGCCCCTCCCTCTCAAAAATAAAGTTAAAAAAAATAAAAAATAAATGCTTATGCTCACATTCTTGCTCATGTTTGTGCAACAGCACAAAGATTTTAACAGGAAAGAAGAAAGAAGTCAACTTTGAAGGATGCTCTAGTTATTCTCTACATGCTCGCTATGACTATTCTGAAGCCCCTTTCTAATCGCCTGGACTGCTAAACCTTCTGGGGCTCCTGTGCCCCACAGGAAAGTCCGGACCTCCCAAGACAGCATTCAGGGTCCTTCATGATCTGGATTCAGCACAGCCTCCACCTGTAGCCGTAGCCATAGTTAACGGTCATTCTCTGTGTTCCCTCCTTGTACACGGCCGCCTTCCCTCTCCCCAGCCCGATATGACTGCCCATCCCACAATTGTGTCCCCACAGCACTGGCTCTCCAGGAATACTGACCATGCCACCCATGTAACAGTCATGAGTGGCAGACCTTCTCCGCCCTTTAAAACCATGGCCTCCTGGAGGGCAGAGACCGTGTCTTCCTTGCCTCTATCATTACCCCACAGTGCTCGACACACTTGTGCTCAAGAAGAATTGCAGCAGCAAAGTAATCACAAATCATGGGTAACTGAGGTGGTCCCAGGATAGTCTGAGGGCGGCATTCCTGCAGACCGCAGAGGACGTACCATAGGGACGTAGTTCTCTTCGCTGTCTCCGGAGTCCGTGCTGGTGATGCTCTGGGTGGAGATGGGGCGGCAGTACTGGGAGGAGCTGGAGTTGAAGGTGTGACTGGGTAGGGAGAAGACAGAGTAAACTCGGGAGGACAGTTCTGTCTCCACCCTCGCAGCTCCACCCTCCATTATCACATTCGGATCTGATACAGAACAGGTACAATCACTCCCCCTCCACATATGAGGAAACCCAGCCCTGAGAGACCAAGAGACTGCTCAGCTACCGCCAGCATCGGGATGCAGCTCTCTGGACCCCACCCTTGCCCTGGCCAGCCCTCACAGGCCTGTTCCCAGGTCCCGCATCCACAAACAGATAACTCACACGGCCCTCGACCAAGACTTGGTGACAGGTGACTTGAAGGGGAGCTCATCGATGACAGTGTTGTTTCTCAGGTCGAGTGGTGTTGGCTTTGCTGGAGCAGGAACAGAAAGTCAAATGATCAGCCACACGATAATGCCACACATACACACGCTTACGTATAACACACAAGTATATTTATAAATACTTTCGTATTCCCACTTGTAAGCAGGGAAACTGAGGCTCAGCAGGTTCTATAATCTTTGCCTATGTTGACAGGCCCTGAAGCCATGTCTTCAGATCCCAAATGATATTTTCTCTGCACTGTAGCAATCACATTTTCAGAATCCAAAATGGGGACACTGGGTCTGACAACAGATTGTTCCTCCCAGATTTAATACTCATCCCGTATCCTCCAACAGCATCTCATACTTTATAAGGCACTTTTAGGTATGTTACCTGTGTCCCTCAGTGCTCTAGGAGGCAAGTATTCACATTTTTCAAGTGAGAAACAAGGCTCAGAGATGCACAATGATTTGCTTCTAACCCCATGTTGGCAGGTGGCAGAACTGCAACCCGAATGTGTCCTGTCCTGCTCATGCCTGCACTCCTGCCCAGGCTACTCCAGTAGCTGGTCCCTAGACCACTGGAATGAATTTGAGTGTTTGTGTATGTGTGTGAGAGTTTGGGGGTTCAGAGACTAAACACTTCCTTGCAAGGAAAGTTCAGGATCCACCCGATCCCCAAATGAATGCAAATGAGTGAAAATGGTTCTTGGACACTGTCCAGACATGGGACAGGGGAAAGAGGAGACTTACCTTTCCGGTCAGGTTTGAGGTTGCGGTTGACAGGGGGTGGCTGGATCTCACTCCCTCGGCTGGGGCCCCGGTGCAGAGAAAGGGCTGTTGAGGGGTAGCCAAGCGCGTCAAAGTGATGGGGTCCTGGGCTCATGGGGATGTAGACACTCTGGGAATTATCACCTGCTCGCTCCATGGCCAGCAGGGTGGAGGAACCTGGATTCATGGGCACGTAGTTGTCCTCAGAATTGGTGCTATCTGATCGGCCTACAACTGTTTTCCCTGGCTGGAGAGAGAGTGGAAGAAATACAGCAGTAACTACCATGAAGAAACAAGAAGGGGTGAGAATTTGTATACAAGGCAAAAGGGAAGTGGTAACTGAGTTAGCTGCCTGGGAAGACCAAGTAGAAAGTGCAGTGGGAGGCAGAAAGAAGTCTGTGGGTCCCTTCTAGTTTCCATGATCCCTTGTGACCCACTTAAAATTTTCAATAAATCTTTCGAATAAGTACCCTTGGTGGCTGGGTCCACAAGGCTTTCTGGGTGTCTGACCAAGGCTGTGGGTGGCCCAGGCCACTGACCACACAGGTTTGGTCTAGAACCCTTATTCCACCTCAAGTCCAGACTCATTAGCAGGTCAGAGTCTCAAGCCCTAGCAGGGCAAGGAGCATAAAGTAAAGCTTGGCCCTGGCTGGCGAGGTCTCGGCCAGGTGCGCTTCCCTAGTCCAGCTCTCAGTGTGACCGCCGTGTTGCACAATGCAAGAACCCTGGCTATAGCCTTTCTTCAACTCCTGCCCTGTCTGTCCACACATACAACTAAGTTGCTTCTGCTTTAGTTACCCAATGTCTGGTCTTTCCAATGGGCATGAGGCCAGGCCCTAGTCTGTCGGAGAGTCGTGGTCAGCCCTGTCCAGAGGCCAGCCCGGGATCCTGCACTCAAATCATAATTCTGCCACCATGACTGACTGAGCACTGCCCCTACCCGGAGTCTCACACTACAGGCCCTCCTCCAGGTGGGACCTCAGAGCCCAGGTCCTCTGCATTCTAGACCTGTCCTACTTATTGGCAGGGCTGGTAGTCTTGTAGTCTAGCACACTTCCACACCAGACACCTGTATCTTACTTTCTAAAAAACTCAGGGATCTGAACTGAGACAAGGAACTAGGCAGGGTCCTATAGGGAGATGCCACCACTCCCTTCTTCCATGGGGTGTGAACTTTAGCCCAGCTGGGCTGGCCTGAGGACCCCTGGCTGACCCCCACTCACCAGGAAAGAACGGACCGCATCACTCATGGACTCGGCAGACCGGCCTGCACTCTCTCCTCCTCGCTGGGGGTACTCGTAGGATTCACAGGAAGAAGCTACGAGACAGGAACGAAGATTCACACGCACTCCCAGCTGATCCATGTGCTGACACTTCCCCAAAGCCTCACCAGTGTTGCTCAGGGTCTTACTCCAGAAGATACTACCCTCAACCCCAAGTGATAGGGTATTACTTCCATCATGTCATTCCTCAGTTCAAAAATTCCTCCCAGACTTCTAGATCTAGCTCCAGTGTTGGCACCAACAGAGGATCCTTTCTGAACTACTTCTTCCTACAGGTATGCGCCTCTCCTTTAACTCCTATACCACCGAATGCCTGTCCCACTCCCCCAGGTCATTACTCGTACAGATACTACAGGAATAAGGATACTTGACTAATTTTTATGTGCTTTTATTTCCCCAACTAGATGTGAGCTCTCTGAAGGGGAGGGACATGTTTTATACTCCTATGTATCATTTCAATTCCAAAGCACAAGGTGATTGATTGAATAGTTGACAGACTGAAAGAGTACTGTGCCGAGACTCAGGACGCCGGGTCCAAGTCCCACTTCTGGCACTGATGGACTCTGCAACCCTGAATAAGTCTCTTAACTACCACAGGCCTCATGGGAAATGGGAGACTATGAGGCTTTGTCCCACCAAACTCTCAGGCTCACTATGTGGCTTCAGCAACAGGGTGGGTAAGAGCAGACTTTGCAAGCTATCCAGCAAGATGAAAATGAAAGATTAATATTACTATCGTTTTTCATCAAACAGAGGTGGCTTATGCAGAGCTGGAATGTGCTCAGGGGGAGTCAGTGACAAGAAAATGTATATGCTTCAGAGAGACCTTCAGACTTTAACCAAAGAAATTCAAGTATGGCTTAGAAAATATTTAATAGCTCAAAATTTGTTTTAATAGTCTGTTAGCCCACATAGGTTTGGCTCCAGTTTGAAATGGTCCTCTAAATTTATTTGTTCAGTCTTTGGTTTTATATAAAAATGAATCAAATACTGTGATTTGGACTTTGAAACCCATAATAACTTATGCTGTGGTTAACCAAGAATGTTCCATCTCCTTCAGTACGATAGTAACTTCTCTCAGACAGAGTCGGCCACACTCCTGCACTGCAGAGTCTCCTACTGGCCTCCGGCGCTGGAGCACCAGCTGGGAAGGGTCTGGGTACAAGATGCCTGAACCTGTGAGTCTCAGGGACCCAGGTGGGCCTAGGTCTCCTTGGTATGGATGACCAAAGGCTGGCACGTTACTGAGAACTGCCACGCTCCCTCCCTTTCCCCAGGGTCGCAGCTGAGGTTTACACCAACCTCGGTGGAGCCGGCTGCTGTCCATCGCCGGGAGGGTATTGCGCCTGGGGATGGTGGCAGCGGCAGAGACGGATCTGCTGCTTTCACTGATTGGAGGTCTCTGCTGAGGACTGCCCCATCGAGGTGTTTCTGCCTGACTTGGCTTGGGGGGCCGGGGTGGGGGAGCTATGGCCGAATCCCCAGGAGTGGCCACTGCCATGGCATTGTGGTTCTTGTCCAGCGTGAATGTCCTAGGGATCTGGTAGGCTGAGAGTGGGGTGGCTGGAACGTCCATATTGTCCACCAGGAGGTCCCCAAACTCCCGACATAGAGTGTTGCTGGGTGTCTTGAAGGTGTATATGTCCTCATTATCGGTCTCAGAGCCCGTAAGGCTGCCCTTCGTGTGGCCGTGGGAGGCCAGGCTCCGGGGGAGGTCGTAGGTACTGTCTCTGAATTCTGTATTGTGCCGGCTTGGCTTGGGGAGGCTATAGAAGCCATGGACTTGACCGCTGACCCCATTGACGCAGTGTCCATTGCCCTGGGCAAGTTTCTGTACAGCTGTGTCGCTCCTCATGAGAAACGAGGCCCTGGTGCCCTGAGAGAAGCTGGCACTCCTAAGAGAGAGAAAAAGGGAAGGGACGGGGCAGGTTAAAGGGGTCCAGGACCATCTACCGGGGACACAAACTGGCTCGTTCAAAGCCCTGTGTGGCTGACTGGTGAGGCAAAACAGGCTGAGGAGGCAGGCTGGTTTCTCTTGATTTACTAGCTGTGTGACTTTGGGCAAGGCACTTTCTCTTTCTGAGCTTTAGTTAATATATCTACAAAAATGATGATTAAAAACATATTTTAGGGGCACCTGAGTGGCTCAGTCAGTTAAGCTTCAGACTTCGGCTCAGGTCATGATCTTATGGTTTGTGAGTTTGAGCCCCACATCGGGCTCACTGCTGTCAGCACAGAGCCTGCTTTGGATCCTCTGTCCCTCTCTCTCTCTCTCTGCCCCTCCCCTGCTCATGCATTCTCTCTCTCTCAAAAATAAATAAACATTAAGAAAAAAACATACTTTGAAGGCTGTTTAGAAATTCGACTCCAGTATGTCTAATATATAGATGTTCAATGGTGTTAGCATTTATCCCTCCCTCTACCCCAGCCGGCTGTGATTAGCCGAGGTCGCTCTTACCCTTCAACCTTCTGGGTTGATAAATAAGACAGCTATACCACCGATTTGTTCGCTGCTGTAAGTACCACAGAATACATACATTTGTATACAAAAGCCGTGAGACAGTGGAAAGAAACCGTAAGTTGGTGTCACAAACTAGCAAACAAATCACTTATTTTATGTGAGTGTTGGTTTTCCAACGGTCAGCCTTTTGGAGGCTATAAGCTTCTTTAAGAATCTGATTAAAAGTTCTTGGCTCTTCTGGTTGGCTCAGTCGGTTGAGCTTCTGGTTGGCTCAAGTTGGTTCAGGTCATGATCCCAGGGTTTTGGGATTGAGGCCCATGTCAGACTCTGCACTGAGCATGGAGCCTGCTTGAGATTCTCTCTTTATCTCTGCCCCTTTCCCTGGCTCACGCTCTAAAATAACGTAAAATAAAGTAAAATAAATAATAACTAAAAAATGAAAGTTCTTTGCACTTCTTACTTGCATGAGGCAAATCTTGTATACGTACAAATATGCACGTTACAGCTGGGGCAGGTGAGGAGCTATAGCCCTCTGAGGCCAATCCATGGAACTCTGCCTTATAGAAGCTCTTTTAGCTCTTGGGAGCTTGTTATTTATAGATGTGGCCACCAGATGGTGATAGAAAATAGGGCCCAGTAGTTTAGAAAGAGGAAGGCTCACAGGGCTAGTCTAGGCCAGGCTAGGCTCTTGTAAACTTGCATCCTTGACTACTTGGGGAGTTCCATTTCAGTCCCCAACCCTTTAGCGGCCCTCCTCTCTAGGCCTCAGGGTTATTTCTCCTTTCCTATTCCATTTCACACAAATAACCAAGCCAAGGGCCATGGGCCTAGATGACTGAACAACTAGCCTTTAGATAATGGAGGGTTTGGAATAAAGGATGGGGGGTGGGGCGCAATGGTAGATGTAAGGTTGGATGCCCCCACTGGCACTGGGATCTGTTCATTTAGCAAACATTTACTGATGTCCTATTTTCCATCTGGGCTGGGAACAGTAGATACAAAGATGCCTCCTGTCCTGGG
Source organism: Panthera uncia (assembly GCF_023721935.1). Lineage (NCBI taxonomy): Eukaryota > Metazoa > Chordata > Mammalia > Carnivora > Felidae > Panthera > Panthera uncia. The sequence continues at coordinate 58,788,183 of NC_064808.1, forward strand.
GGACATAGTGGTAGAGGAGGTGACATACATACAAACTCATTACAATCACGTGGGTGAGCATTCAGCTTTTGGCAGATTTATACTAACCCTCCCTGGCAGTGGTGGTAGAGAATGTCAGGGGAGGCTTCTTTAAAGATCTTACCTTTGAGTGAGTCTCAAAATAGGCCAGGCAAAAAGCAAGAGAAGGAAAAAGGTGTTCTAGTTAGATGCATAAAGAAGTAGAACACAACCTAGCAAGGTAAAGGAACTGCAAGTTGCTCAGGCTGGAACAAGGGTTAGGAGGTAGGGCTGAGCAGTGACATGGAGGGCCCAGGTTGGGGCTGCTGGGAACAGGGGAGCCCCTGGAGGATTTTAAGGTGGGGTGGGGGGTGGGGAGCACATCACACATATCCTGCAGTAACCCTAAAACATTGTTCAATGTTTCACATAATTTTATTCCAACCTTCACCTTATTCAAGAATGAACTCATCATCTTCTTCCTGTCTGAACAGTCTTAGGAATGCACCACTCACTCAAGCCAGGAACCCGGGAGTTACCCACATTATAATTTCTCACTCGATAACCCTATCAGGTCCTACCGAATCCACCCCAGTTCTGGTCCTCCTGGCTTTTCTTCTGCATAAATGAAAGGGCTAGTAACACATCTATCTCCCTACAGTCTGTCGGGACCTCTCTGATCCTCCCTACATCCTACAGACATTTACTTTCCTGACGTCCCAGCTTACACATTTTCAACACTGTCCCACTGCCTTCAGGACTAAGCCGTATTCCAGATCTAATTTATGTCTCTAGTCTCTCCTCCCTGTTTCCCCTCCAAATCTGGAACCACTCAGCTAACTCCCCTTGTTCCTAGTGTGCCCCACGCAGCCAAGCTTCTGGGCTTGTTGTGTTGTTTGTGCGGTCTGAAAGGCTTCCCGCTGTAATCTGGCGAGCTCCTGCTCCCATTTATCCCTTAAACTCAGCTCAAATGACACACTTTTTAAAGCTGTTTCTGACCATCCTCTACCTCCAAACATAATCAATCACTTGCTCAACTCTGTTCTTGGAGCAGGTAGCAATTATTATCTAGGTCAGTTACCACTGTACTTGTCCTCTCCACCAGACGGAGATATTTCCTCCAGGAAAGAAACTGTGTCTTAATATTCTTCCTTCCTCGGCCCCTGGATTAGCGCTGTCACAGGGGGAATGATGAATAAATGCTTGCTGAATGGTCAAGTCAATGAACATATAAGTAAACGAATGAATAAACAAAAGTGTTAGTGCTGCCGGCCCATCTCCTGACCTTGGCCACGCTCTGGATCAGCAGACTGAAAACCTTCCCCTTCAGAACCCACTAGATTATGTCCCAACGTCCTGCTGTCCCATCCTCCTCCTCTTCAGTTACTAAGCTCCTCACTTGTCCCTAAACGTGTCCCGTGTGGTCTATGCTCCAGCCCTGCACTTGCGTTATTTACCTTTCTCTGGAAAGCTTCCTTGATACATTAGAATTTTACACAAAGTACAAAAAAAAAAAAAAAAAAAAAAAAAAAAGTGCTTTTGCTCCACAAAGGTGTGACAGGCCTTCTAATTCTCCTCTTCACTTTAATTACTCCTTCCCCTTTGCTCCCAGCACACACTGTACTTCTTCTAGAGCACTCACTCGCCTCCTGTGAAAGCCGTTCGAGGCCGGGTCTCACCGCTTCCACCTGCCCCTGCGCCCTGGCACAATGCCTGACATGTGGTGGATCATGCCAATGCGTGGGGAGGGGGCGGTCATTACTTCAAGAGTCAAGTGAAAGGAGTTACATAAGGGGAACAAAATTGCCGGAAGCTGCGTGCTAGGACAGCAGAACTGGGTCTGCACCGGCCTGGGTACTCTGCTCAGAGTGATGCCACAGCCTGTCCCCTCTGTCCCCTGCACAGAGCAGGAGGGCACTTCTGAGCACTCGTCCTTTACTAGGCTCGTGTCAACCTTCCCCAAGGCCTATGTCACTGTGGGGTCCTGAGCTGCTTTCCTGGGATGAGCACCTGGAAGCGGTGGGTTTTGAGAGAGGCTTCTCTTGCAGGGCTGTGGGCCGATGGAGGCCTCATAAAAGGAACATCCTCACAGTTCTGACAGACAACTATGACCCTCACATATCACACAAGAGAAACAGTAAATGGCCGAGTTGTGCAGGGAGGTGATGGATGCATAGGGGAGCAGAGACAAGTTTGAGAAAACATACTCCCTCAAGCCCGCGCTCAGTGCCTCTCACTCCCGTTCCTGCGGCTGTTGGTGGGTGTCGCTATCATCACATCACTTCTTACTCGTGCTCTGGTCTTAATACCTACCCCAAACCTCCCCCTTATCTTTTATCAACGGTTTCCTAGTTTTCCTCAGCACTTTATTTTGCAATAGTTCTTTGGCATTTTTCCATATAATTTTATGTACGGCACAACACCATGATTTCACCCTTCTAGACTCCAAGTACCTTAACAATGAAGAGCCCGGTTTGATTTTTAATGGGTATGTTCCCATTTAAGGAAAGCTAATACACAAATGATTGTAAGCAAAATAACCACCATTTAGTTCTGTAACTGTCACTGGCAATCGTAAGAGGTCATGTGGACCATCCTTCTGCATTTACCCGACCCACATGGGATGTGTGGATCCTTCCAATGAGGGAAGAAAACTCAGAAAACACTTTCACAATCTCCAAGAAGTGAGGTGATCTTTGTATCTCAAACCCTTCTGGCTGCAGGTTTGAGCCCGCCTTCTCATTGTGGTTACAGAGCAAACTTATATATATAAAACTAAATGAAACTAAAAGTTGTATGTTCTCTGCCTTTAGTCAGTCAAAGCCACCCTCAGGTGAATGAGTCAGAGAAGTCTTAGAAATGATTAACCAAAGGTAAGGTCTTTGGTCAGTGACATTTCTGATTTCACTTTTTTTTTTCTTTTTTTTTTTTTTTACTTTTTATTTTAGAGCACACGAATGGGAGAGAGGGGCAGAGGAAGAGAGAGAGAATCTTAAGAAGCAGGCTACCCACTCAATGCAGAGCCTGACACAGGGCTCGATCCCACAACCCTGGGAATTGTGATCTGAGCCGAAATCAAGAGTCAGATGCTCAACCCACTGAGCCACCCAGGCGCCCCTCTGATTTTATTTTTAATCTACCATATTTCTGCAGAATATTGCTGCAGGGTCAGTAATGCTTTCATTCTAGAATCTCATCACTTGAAATTTCTCTTCCCCCCACCCTTCAATTACAGCTTTCTAAGGCATGTGACTCACCGCAATGTATCTCCTGCTACAGGTTGAACAGACTGCTTGAAATAGGAAGACAGCAAAGGTCTAGAATCTGAAATGAGGCCTTTAAAAGGCTGGAGGGCAAAAATAAATCCAGGGACACTAATTGGTCTTCAAAGACTGAAAGGACTCTGCTTGATGGTGTCTGTTTAAAACTCCTTCCTTGGCAATAGTTACTACTTTTGAGGAGTTAGTTATTTTTGTTCAGTGCAAGAGCTAGATTTTAGGAACGAAGTCATTTTGGCCAGAATGCATATCCAGTACTTGAAGGAAGACAAGTGGGTAAAACTGAAGTAAAAGTCCTGATAAATAATTCATAGTTTTATCTTTTAGGGTGCTTAATTTACTGTAAAACATGTGGAGTTCCCCCATAAATGAAAAAAGGAATACACAGATGGCTGGTTATTAGCCTCAGTAAATACTGTTTCACTATAATAATCTCAACAGACATATTTATATCTATGCTAGGCAGAGATGAACGAGCTGGTTCTCTCTTACAAGTCCCTGCTTAGAAGTAACCTTATGAGGTTATTTTGGAGATCAAGTGAGGTAACTAATGGGACAGTGGTTTGTAAACTGTAAAGCACTGTTTCTTTTGTCCAGAACACCTAATATGTAATGTGAATGTCAGAAATAGTACATCCACATACTCGTCGATACTTGGTATTGTCAGTCTTTTTCATTTTACCCATTCCAGCGGAAATGAAGCAAAATTGCTCGGAGGTTTTAATTCACATTTCCCTGGTGATCCAGCATCCTTCCATTTGCCATTTCTATAGCTTTTTCTATGTGAAGTGTCTATTCAAATCTTTTGCCCATTAAAAAAAAATGGGTTGTCGTAAGTTGTAATAGTTCTTTATATTTTCTAGAAATGAATCCTGTGTCAGATATATTTGTTTCGAATATTTTCTCATATTTTGTGAATTGACATTTTGTTTTTTAATGGAGTTTTCTGAACAGCAAAAGTTTTGTGATTACACTACTTCATTAATTTATTTTCTTTTATGATTCTTGCATTTTGTAGTCTATTATAAAAATCTCTGCTTGCCTCAAGATCACAAAGATGTTTTCATGCAGAAATTTCACAGTATCAGATTTTACATTTAGGTCTCTGACACATTTAACTTTTGAGTAGTGTGATATCAATAATTTTTTAAAAAATTCCTATAAGGATATCCAGCTGTTCCAGCACCACTGTTTGAAGAGACTTTCATTTTCCTGGGGTACCTGGGTGGCTCAGTCAGTTAAGCATTTGACTTTTGATTTCAGCTCAGGTCATGGTCTCACGGTTGTGAGATCGAGTCCTGTGTTGGGCTCAGCACGGAGTATGGAGCCTGCTTGGGATTCTCTCTCTGTCCCTCCTCCACTCATGCATGCACTCTCTCTGAATAAATAAATAATTTTTTCTGTAAAAGAGAAAAGACTTTTCATTTCCCTATTGGCATTTTTGTCAACACAGGCCACCCGTGCGCACACAGGCTTCACTATTCTGTTCTAGTGAGCTTTGTGTGTTTATCTTTGCATCAATACAACACCGTCTTGATGAACATTTGTTTGATGTAAGTCTTGAAGTTAGGGAGTATAAGTCCTCTAATTTTGTTGCTGTTCTTTTAAAAATCATGGTTATTCTAAATTGTTTGTATTTTCATATGAATTTTAAACTTAGCTTAACAACTTCTATGAAAAATCTTACTGGGATTTTTACTTGGACTGCAGTGGAATTATAGATCAATTTGGGAAGATTTGCCATTTTAATAATATTGCGTCTTCCAATTCATAACTACAGTCTATCACTCTCTGTATTTAGGTCTCTAATATCCCACAACAGTGCGTGACAATGATTTCAGTGAAGAGGTCCTGCGTGTCTTTTTTATTCCTAAGTAGTCCATGTTTTTTGGCATCATTATAATTTTTTTAAGTTCGTTTTCCAGTTTTTGCTAGTGCTAGTATGTAAAAATTAGCTTTTATATAATAATCCTTTATCCTGTGATCCTGCTAAATTCACTATTCATTCTAGTAGTTTTTTTTAGATTCTTTATAATTTTTATATAAACAATCAAGTCACCTATAGAGACAGTGTTACATCTTCCTTTTTTAAAAATTTTTAATTTTTTAAAAAATTTACATCTAAGTTTGTTAGCATATAGTTCAACAATGATTTCAGGAGTAGATTCCTTAATCTCCCTTACCCATTTAGCCCATCCCCACTCCCACAACTCCTCCAGTAACCCTCTGTTTGTTCTCCATATTTAAGAGTCTTTTATGTTTTGTCCCCCTCCCTGTTTTTATATTATTTTTGCTTCCTTTCCCTTGTGTTCATCTGTTGTGTGTCTTAAAGTCCTCGTATGAGTGAAGTCATATGATATTTGTCTTTCTCTAATTTTGCTTAGCATAATACCCTCTAGTTCCATCCACATAGTTGCAAATGGCAAGAATTCATTCTTTTTGAGTGCCGAGTAATATTCCATCACACACACACACACACACACACACACACACACACACACATCTTATTTATCCAATCATCCATGAATGGACATTTGGGCTCTTTCCATACTTTGGCTATTGTTGATAGTGCTGCTATAAACATTGGGGTGCATGTGCTGCTTCAAAACAGCATACCTGTATCCCTTGGATAAATACCTAGTAGTGTTAATTGCTGGGTCATAGGGTAGTTCTATTTTTAATTTTTTGAGGAACCTCCATACTGTTTTCCAGAGTGGCTGCACCAGTTTGCATTCCCACCAGCAGTGCAAAGGAGTTCCTCTTTCTCCACATCCTTGCCAACATCTGTTGTTGCCTGAGTTGTTAATGTTAGCCATTCAGAGAGGTCTGAGGTGGTATCTCATTGTGGTTTTGATTTGTATTTCCCTGATATTGAGTGGTGTTGACCATTTTTTCATGTGTCTGTTACCCATCTGTCTGGATGTCTTGTTTGGAAAAGTGTGTATTCATGTCTTTTGCCCATTTCTTCACTGGATTATTTGGATTGTGGGTGTTGAGTTTGATAAGTTCTTTATAGATTTTGGATACTAACCCTTTATCGGATATGTCATTTGCAAATATCTTCTCCTATTCTGTCGGTTGCCTTTTAGTTTTGCTGATTGTTTCCTTTGCTGTGCAGAAGCTTTTTATTTTGATGAGGTCCCAATAGTTCATTTTTGCTTTCGTTTCCCTTGCCTCTGGAGACGTGTTGAGTAAGAAGTTGCTGCAGCCAAGATCAAAGAGGTTTTTTCCTGCTTTCTCCTCGAGCATTTTGATGACTTCCTGTCTTACATTTAGGTCTTTCATCCATTTTGAGTTTATGTATGATGTAAGAAAGTGGTCCAGGTTCATTCTTCTGTATGTCGCCGTCCAGTTTTCCCAGCACCACTTGCTGAAGAGACTGTCTTTATTCCATTGGATATTCTTTCCTGCTTTGTCAAAGATTAGTTGGCCATACATTTGTGTGTCCATTTATGGGTTCTCTATTCTGTTCCATTGATCTGAGTGTCTGTTTTTGTGCCATACATTTTCCTTTCTCATCTTTGTGCCGTTTATCCTGTTTGTCCCTTTGTTGAACTGGCTAGATTCTCTAGCACAATGTTGAACAGAAGTGGTGAGAGCAGGCATTCTGTCCTTGTTTCCAGTATTATGAGAGTATGCTTAAGATTTCTCTGTTAGGTATGATATTAGCTTTTGGTTATCCTCAGAAGTCTATTACTAATTTGAAGAAGTTCTCCTCTATTTATAGCTTCCTGAGAAAATTTTTTATGGAGAAGCATTGAGTTCTGTCAAATGCTTTCTCTGCGTTTACTAAGCTGATGATTATATTATTTTGTTCCTTATTCTCCTGATGTAATGAATTATACTGGTTGGTTTCTTAATATCAATCCAACCTTGCATTCCTGGGATGAGCACTACTTTATCATGATGGCTTTTTTTTTTTTAATATTTATTTTTGAGAGCGAGAGAGCGTGTGAGCGCACGCACGCAGGGGTGGGGCAGAGAGGGAGACATAGAATCTGAAGCAGGCTCCAGGCAATGAGCTGTCAGCACAGAGATGGGTGCAGGGTTTGAACTCATGAACCACAAGATCATGACCTGAGCCGAAGCTGGGATGCTCAACTGACTGAGCCATCCAGGTGCCCCACTTTATCATGATGTCTTAACTCTAATGATGTATATACACACATATATTCCCTAGTATATTTAAATTATTCCTAGCATGTGTGTGTGTGTGTGTGTGTATGCATCTGTATCCACAAGGAATATAGCCTTCCAATTTTCATTCTCATAATCTTTGTCAGGTTCATAAAGGGTATTTTGGTGTTAAAAAATAAGTTACAAAAGACCCCCACCTCTTATGTTTCCTGAAAGAATGTGGGTAATATTTGTGTTATTTTATGCTTGAATATTTGATAGAATTCACAAGTAAAACTACCTGGGCATGGCTTTCTAGGTATTTACCCAAAAGAAATGAAGCAAATGTGTACACAGCGATTTTTTAGTGGCTGTGTATGTACAAACACACCTTAATTTGTAATAGCTAAAACTGGAAACAATCCAAGTGCCCCTCAACACAGGAATGGATAAACGAATTGTGATATAAAGGTACACTGCGAAAATAAACTCAAAATGGATAAAGGACCTGAATGTGAGACAGGAAACCATCAAAACCCTAGAGGAGAAAACAGGAAAAGACCTCTCTGACCTCAGCCGCAGCAATTTCTTACTTGACACACCCCCAAAGGCCAGGGAATTAAAAGCAAAAATGAACTATTGGGACCTCATGAAGATAAAAAGCTTCTGCACAGCAAAGGAAACAATCAACAAAACTAAAAGGCAACCAACGGAACGGGAAAAGATATTTGCAAATGACACATCGGACAAAGGGCTAGTATCCAAAATCTATAAAGAGCTCACCAAACTCCACACCCAAAAAACAAATAATCCAGTGAAGAAATGGGCAGAAAACATGAATAGACACTTCTCTAAAGAACACATCCAAATGGTCAACAGGCACATGAAAAGATGCTCAACATCACTCCTCATCAGGGAAATACAAATCAAAACCACACTCAGATCTATCACCTCACGCCAGTCAGAGTGGCCAAAATGAACAAATCAGGAGATTATAGATGCTGGAGAGGATGTGGAGAAATGGAAACCCTCTTGCACTGTTGGTGGGAATGCAAACTGGTGCAGTCACTCTGGAAAACAGTGTGGAGGTTCCTCAAAAAATTAAAAATAGACCTACCCTATGACCCAGCAATAGCACTGCTAGGAATTGACCCAAGGGATACAGGAGTTCTGATGCATAGGGGCACTTGTACCCCAATGTTTATAGCAGCACTTTCAGCAACAGCCAAATTATGGAAAGAGCCTAACTGTCCATCAACTGATGAATGGATAAAGAAATTGTGGTTTATATACACAGTGGAGTACTACGTGGCAATGAGACAGAACGAAATATGGCCCTTTGTAGCAACGTGGATGGAACTGGAGAGTGTGATGCTAAGTGAAATAAGTCATACAGAGAAAGACAGATACCATATGTTTTCACTCTTATGTGGATCCTGAGAAGCTTAAAAGAAACCCATGGGGGAGGGGAAGGAAAAAAAAAAAGAGGTTAGAGTGGGAGAGAGCCAAAGCATAAGAGACTCTTAAAAACTGAGAACAAACTGAGGGTTGATGGGGGG
>NC_064808.1:58797142-58835312 GCF_023721935.1 Panthera uncia
ACCCCCCATCAACCCTCAGTTTGTTCTCAGTTTTTAAGAGTCTCTTATGCTTTGGCTCTCTCCCACTCTAACCTCTTTTTTTTTTTTTCCTTCCCCTCCCCCATAGGTTTCTTGTAAGTTTCTCAGGATCCACATAAGAGTGAAAACATATGGTATCTGTCTTTCTCTGTATGACTTATTTCACTTAGCATCACACTCTCCAGTTCCATCCACGTTGCTACAAAGGGTCATATTTCATTCTTTCTCACTGTCAAGTAGTATTCCACTGTGTACATAAACCACATCTTCTTTATCCATACATCAGTTGATGGACAGTTAGGCTCTTTCCATAATTTGGCTATTGTTGAAAGTGCTGCTATAAACACTGGGGTACAAGTGCCCCTATGCATCAGAACTCCTGTATCCCTTGGGTCAATTCCTAGCAGTGCTATTGCTGGGTCATAGGGTAGGTCTATTTTTTAATTTTTTGAGGAACCTCCACACTGTTTTCCAGAGTGACTGCACCAGTTTGCATTCCCACCAACAGTGCAAGAGGGTTTCCATTTCTCCACATCCTCTCCAGCATCTATAGTCTCCTGATTTATTCATTTTAGCCACTCTGACTGGCATGAGATGATATCTCAGTGTGGTTTTGACTTGTATTTCCCTGATGAGGAGTGACGTTGAGCATCTTTTCATGTGCCTGCTGGCCATCTGGATGTCTTCTTTAGAGAAGTGTCTATTCATGTTTTCTGCCCATTTCTTCACTGGATTATTTATTTTTGGGGTGTGGAGAAAGCCATTTATGAAAAGCCCACAGCTAATAATCATCCTCAGTGGGCGAAAAACTGAGACCTTTCCCCCTGAGATCACGAACACGACAGGTATATCCACTCTCACCGCTGTTGTTTAACATAGTGTTGGAAGTGCTAGCATCAGCCATCAGACAACAAAAGGAAATCAAAGGCATCAAAATTGGCAAAGATGAAGTCAAGCTTTCACTTTTTGCAGATGACATGATATTATACATGGAAAACCCAACAGACTCCACCAAAAGTCTGCTAGAACTGATACATAAATTCATCAAAGTTGCAGGATACAAAATCAATGTACAGAAATCAGTTACATTCTTATACACTAATAATGAAGCAACAGAAAGACAAATAAAGAAACTGATCCCATTCAAAATTGCACCAAGAAGCATAAAATACCTAGGGATAAATACAACCAAAGATATAAAAGATCTGTATGTTGAAAACTATAGCAAGCTTATGAAGGAAATTGAAGAAGATAGAAAGAAATGGAAAAACATTCCATGCTCATGGATTGGAAGAATAAATATTGTCAAAATGTCAATACTACCCAAAGCAATATACACATTCAATGCAATCCCATTCAAAATTGCACCAGCATTCTTCTCGAAGCTAGAACAAGCAATCCTAAAATTTGTATGGAACCACAAAAGACCCCAAATAGCCAAAGTAATTTTGAAGAAGAAGACCAAAGCAGCAGGCATCACAATCCCAGACTTTAGTCTCTACTACAAAGCTGTAATCATCAAGACAGCGTGGTATTGGTACAAAAACAGACACATCAACCAAGGGAATAGAATAGAGACTCCAGAATAGGACCCGCAAATGTATGGGCAACTAATCTTCGACAAAGCAGGAAAGAATATCCAATGGAAAAAAGACAATCTCTTTAACACATGGTGCTGGGAGAACTGGACAGCAACATGCAGAAGAATGAAACTAGACCACTTTCTTACACCATTCACAAAAATAAACTCAAAACGGATAAAGGACCTGAATGTGAGACAGGAAACCATCAAAACCCTAGAGGACAAAGCTGGAAAAAACCTCTCTGACATCAGCTGCAGCAATTTCTCACTTGACACATCTCCAAAGGCAAGGGAATTAAAAGCAAAAATGAACTATTGGGACCTCATGAGGATAAAAGCTTCTGCACTGCAAAGGAAACAATCAACAAAGGCAACCAATGGAATGGGAAAAGATATCTGCAAATGACATATCAGACAAAGGGATAGTATCCGAAATCTATAAAGAACTCACCAAACTCCACACCCGAAAAACAAATAATCCAGTGAAGTCTTTTTATCTAATGGTGCTGGGAAAATTGGATGTCTGTATGCAAAGAAATGAAGTTGGATCTTTACCTTAGATCATATGTAAAAAATTAACAAAAAAAATGATCAAAGACCTAAACATAAGACCTAAATCTATAAACTCTGAGAAGAAAATGTAAGAGGAAAAGCTTCCTGACACTGGATTTGGCAATGATTTTTTTATATAGACACCAAAAAGCACAGGCAACAAAAGTAAAAATAGATACATTGGACTACATCAAAGTATAAAACTTCTTGGCATCAAAGGACACAATCAACGGAGTGAAAGGTAATCTACAGAATGGGGGAAATATCTGTAAATCATGTATTTGGTAAGGGGTTAATATCGAGAATATACAAAGAACTTCTACAACCCAATAACAACAACAAACCAACCAGATTAAAAACAAAATGGACAGAGGCCTACAAAGACATTTCTCCAAAGATATTCAAATAGCCACCAAGACATGAAAAGATGCTGAACATCACTAATCATTATGGAAGGGAAGTGCAAATAAAAACACAGTGAGATACCACCTCATAGACATTAGGATGGCTACTATCAAAAAACCCAGAAAATAACAAATATTGGCAAGGATATGGAGAAACCGTAACCCTTGTGTACTGTTGTAAAATGGTGCAGCCACTATGAAAAACAGTATGGCAGTTTCTCAAAAGATAGAAAATATAATCACCAGAGGACCCAGCAATTCTATGTCTGGGTGTACCCCAAAATAATTGAAAGCTGAGTCTTTGAAGAGTATTTGTACACCCATGTACAGAGCCCCATTATCCAAAATAGCCAAATGGTGGAAGCAATCAAGGTGTCTATTTAGGGGCAAATAAACAAAATGTGGCATATACAGGCAATGAAGTATTATTCAGCCATAAAAAGGATGGTAATTCTGACATATGCTATAAGATGGATGAAATTTGAAGACATTATTCTAAGTGAAAAAAGCCACTTACAAAAAGACAAATACTATATGATTCCATTTATATGAGTTACCTAGAGAATTCAAACTCATACAGACAGTAGAAAGAAGATTGTCAGGGAGTAGGGGAAAGGGGAAACGGGAAATTTTTAGTGGGTGGAGAGTTTCAGTTTTGCAAGATGAAAAGAGTTCTGGAGATTGGCTGTATAACAGTGTGGAAGAAAGTACTCTACATTACTGAACTGTACACTTAAAAATAGCTGAGATGGTAAATTTTATGTTATGTGTATTTCACAATTTTTTTTAAAAAGGAGAAAAAAAACATTCAGAGGAATAAAGATACATAGCACATAGGATTCTATGAATAAAAATAACATCTGACCTCTCATCAGAAACAATGAATGGCAGAAGACTATAGAATGACCTACTTTAAAATGCCAAAAGAAAATAACACTATCATTCCAGAATGTTATATCCAGCAAAAATATCTCAGAAATGAAGGCTAAATACAGATCTTTCCAGACAAATGAAAACTGGGAGAACATGTCAAAAGGGGACTTATATGGTAAGAAATGGCAAAGGAAGCACTTTTGGCTGAAGAGTGAAAACCAGGTGAAAACCTCACTAGACAATGTTTAATACTTGCCTTCAACACTCACAAATTTTAAGGAACTTAGGGGGAAAATTATGCAGATAACTCCTATTTCTGCTGCGCTTCCTTCATTCCTGAAGATTTAGTTTCCTTTTGGTACTATTTTGCTTCAGCCTGAAGAACTTCCTTATCACTTCTTTAAATCTGATCTCTTGGAAATGCTCTTATTTTTCTTTCCTCTGAGAATCTCTTGATTTTGTTTTCATTCCTAAAGAATAATTTTGCAGGATATAAACGTGGGGGTTCATAGTTTTTTCCTTTCCCTTAATTTCAAATGCATTTTCCTTCATCACATGAAATATCGTTTTTTAATTTTTTTTTTCAACATTTTTTATTTATTTTTGGGACAGAGAGAGACAGAGCATGAACGGGGGAGGGGCAGAGAGAGAGGGAGACACAGAATCGGAAACAGGCTCCAGGCTCCGGGCCATCAGCCCAGAGCCCGACGCGGGGCTCGAACTCATGGACCGCGAGATCGTGACCTGGCTGAAGTCGGACGCTTAACCGACTGCGCCACCCAGGCGCCCCTCGTTTTTTAATTTTAAATTTGTGTCTGATAATTCCAACATCTGGGTTATGTTGGAGTTGGCATCAGTGCTTTCCCTTGAGAACCAGTTACCCATTGCCGGTTCTCTGTATGCTGAGAAATTTTGGATTATATACTTAATGTTGTGATATTATGCTGTGTGGACTCTGGGTTCTGTTATAATCCTCTGGAGAACGTGGAGGTTTTTGTTTTGCAGGCAACCTACGTGGTTAGATTCAGGCTGCCAAGTTCTGTGTCTCCTTCTGTGTGTCAGAGTGCAAATCTCAGTGTAGTTCTCAAAACCTCTGCTGTGCTGGTGTGGTCTGTCCAACATCCATGCAGCTCACAGTGAGCCTGAGACTTGTGCAGTTTCACACCCAGAATTAGGAAATCTCTTCTCCAACTGTCTTCACTCTGGGTACTCTACTCCTTTCCAGCCCCCAAAGGGCTCCTTTTCTGGTTCCTCTACCAAGAAATATGGGGTTTCCATTAGAGTTTCAGCTGTGCACTCCGCTGTGCTGCTGGGCGAGCAGGCCCGCCTTCAGGGAAATTCCATGAGATACAGAAATTCATCTCTGTGTAGCTGCAGCTCCAAATTTTTCTCCCCTTTATAATTTGCCTCATTTTATTTTTCTAGACTCAAAACAATGACAGGGTAATTGTATTTTGTCCACAGTGTTCAGTTGTGACCAGTGGGAGGGAGTGTTTCTGCCACCACACAGGAACTGGAACCTCTCAGTTATTTTCCAGAGTTTCTAGCTCTCTCCTGAATCTCACCATCTCTTCACTCAGGATCCAGTCTCTCCTCCCCTACCCCCACATATTATAGCAATTAACACACATATTTTAATGTCTTTGTATGCTGCTAGCTCCTTGGAAGAGTCAAATCTCTCAGTTTCTGCCTGCTTTTTGATTGCTCTTCAGTGCTTGAACAGTTGCTTTTTTATATTGTGTTTGGAGTTTATAATTGTTACAGTATGTTTAATTTTTTTTTTAATGTTTATTTATTTTTGAGACAGAGAAAGACAGAGAGTGAATGGGGGAGGGTCAGAGAGAGGGAGACACAGAATCCAAAGCAGGCTCCAGGCTCTGAGCCGTCAGCACAGAGCCCGATGCAGGGCTCAAACTCACAGAGTGTGAGATCATGACCTGAGCCAAAGTCGGATGCTTAACCAACTGAGCCACCCAGGTGCCCCACAGTATGTTTAGTATCATGCAAACTACTCCAACACTTCCAGAAACTATATGGTGTTTCTGGACTGAAGAAAGCTTCCTTCCCACCCTCCATCACTTGGGAATTCTGCAAATTGTTTGAACTTATTTTTTCCCAAAGTCTCCAAGATCCTGCTCATCACTCTCTTACTCCCACACCCACACAAGTGAAAGCAGCAACACAGAGAAAAGCCCGCAGTAAAGCTGCCTCCCCAGCTGCTGCCAGACAAGTCTGGTCTCCCCTATTATGTTGACTCTCTATAAGAAATTTGTTTTGATGTTTTTTATGCACCTACTATATGACTTTGGTCTTGTCTTCACAAAGTGCAGAAATATATTAATATAAATATCCATAATATGAAGCAGAGAGTTCCAAATGCTGTGTGAGAGAGAATAAAAAAATGCTGTGGGAATGCAGGGAAGAAATAAATTTCATCTAGGAAAATTAACAGAGGTTTTACAGAGGAGGAGGAGGTGCAGAGAGTGGGCCACAACTGCTAATTCAAGCAGAGACATTTCTATATCTGTTGCTTTAGCAGCACCATCGGAGTGGGGGTGGTGGCAGTTGTCAATATTAGATAAAGTCTTCTACTTGAAATGTGATCTACAGACATGCTGCACTGGCATCATCAGGTGTTCAGCAGAAAGGCAGGATCTCAGGACCCCCTCCAGGCCCACTGAATCAGCATTTCAACCAGATCCCCAGGTATTTCATATGCACTTTGAGAGGCATTAAGAGAAAGTACACTGTCTTTCGACAGAACTATGATTTGAAGACCTCCCCCTCTCTAACCTCAGGCAATCACACGTGCAGGAGAGGGGGATGCAGCACAAGGAGAAGAAACGTTAATATGTACTGAGGATGCACTACTTAGGGTGTATGTGTTCTGTCATTTTATGCTCATCAGTAAACCTCAGAATTAATTACTTCCATCCCGCAGATAAGGAAATGGAAGCTCAGGAGGTTAAAGAATTAGATCACAAGGAAAGTAGCAGAACTGAATTTGGACCCATATCTGATGGACTCCAAAGCCTGTGATCTGCTTCTGGTCACACCCCACTGCCTGTCTCGGGTGTGTGATTCAGGAGAATCAGTGCTATTTACAGCACTGCCGCTAACTAGTTCAGTGATCTTGGCTAATTCGTCCTTTTTTTTTTTTTTAAAGAACTCAGCTCCTTATGTCTAAGTTGATCGTGTTTGAACTACTAAAAGGTCACAAATGAATGAATCCTGAAACAAATGAAATGGGCATTTGAGACAACCTTAAGACCGAGTTCGGGGAGCCTCTGTTGTGTGATGGTAAATGACTCAGAGACCCAGAAGCAGAATCGTGCAGTGTAGAATCTAGGACCAGAAACAAGCAGACCTGGTTTCTAGCCCTACCTCTGTCACTTCTTAGTTGTGAACCTCATTTTCTTCATCTATGAGGCGGGGAGAAGGGAGCTAGACTGGCTACCTCTCAGTGCCTTTGATTGGGTCACGTGAGATTATACATGAAAATGTTCCATGGCGTGATACATAGTTCTCTAATTGCCTTAATTTTTGTTAACACGAATTAGGTATTTCTAAATTAATTAAGAAATGTGATTTGTAGCCTGCTGGCCATGGTAGTAACTGGGAACAAGCTCTGGCAAAGTCCATCATTTCTGTGCTTTTGCTTACCCTAGCAATGGGAATAAAAGGTAATAAAAATATCTACAGGCTCCGCACCTGTGAGAGAGATTGGTGCCAGAAATACAAAGACCGTTATTCTCGAGCAGGAAGTCCTTGCTCTAGAACTTCCTGTGATGATGAGATGCTTCCTTATCTGTGCTGTTCAGTACAGCAGCCAATTAGCCACATGTGGCTACTGAGCACTTGAAATGTGGCTAGTGCAACTGAGAACTTACTTTTAAATTTTATTTCATTTGAATCCATTCACATTTAAATCACCACATATGGATAGTGACTACCATGCAGAACAGTGCAGCTCTAGAGCAAAAGTGAGATATGGATCTGTTCAGTAGTGTAAGATTTTATAGCTATATTCTTTTTTTTTAATATAATTTATTGTCAAGTTGGGTAACATACAGTGTGTACAGTGTGCTCTTGGTTTTGGGGGTAGATTCCTGTGATTTGCTGCTTATGTACAAAACCCAGTGCTCATCCCAACAAGTGCCCTCCTCAATGCCCGTCACCCATTTTCCCCTCTCCCCCCACCCAACAACTCTCAGTTTGTTCTCTGTATTTAAGAGTCTCTTACAGTTTGCCTCCCTCCCTCTCTGTTTACAACTATTTTTTCCCCTTCCCTTCCCCCATGGTCTTCTATTAAGTTTCTCAAGATCCACATATGAGTAAACACATATGATATCTATCTTTCTCTGACTGACTCCTTTCACTTAGGAAAATACCCTCCAGTTACATCCATGTTGCTGCAAATGTCAGGATTTCATTCTTTCTTATTGCCAAGTAGTACTTCATTGTATATATAAACCACATCTTCTTTATCCATTCATCAGTTGATGGACATTTAGGCTCTTTCCATAATTTGGCTATTGTTGAAAGCATTGGTTTATAGATATATTCTTAATGCCAGCAAATAAATTGATTTTTTTCCTAATTCTGAAACTCTAGCCCCTAGTGCCTTTTTTCCTCCAAATTAAACAAAACATTTTTATAGCATCGTTTCTGATCATGGGTTCCAGAGGAACCCAATTATCACTGTATAGCAGTAAAATGTGAAGGTTACCTAAGCAAAAGAAGGATGCTCTGTTAATAAATACGTCTGTTCACCTGAGAAGAGAAAACATTTCACTCCCCTGTCTTTAAAATTAAAAACTGTAGGACGGAAAGCGACTAGGTCCTGTGAGTGGGTGCTTGCCCCACCGCTGCTTACAGCAGTCTCCTACCTTGCATTTTCCGCTCTCCGGCTTATGCACTGGTGCAAGTAGAGATACTCCTGAGGCGCACTGGTGGACAAGGTGGGCTGCATGTGGTTGGACACAGGGGGTTCAAAGGTGAACAAGGTTGGCTGGCTGGAGTGCGATGGGGCTGAGGACTTGCGTTCTCGAAGAAGGTGCTGACTGGAGCTGCTGAGCTCAGCTGGAGAAGAGCGGGGGCCGTGACTGGCAGAGGACATGTTTCTCAGGGAGTCTGTGAAACAAGAGAAGGAGCTCTGTGACTGAAAAGGGGAAGAAAAGTGGCCTTATCCCAAAGTGGGATGTCAGAGGAAGAAGAGATATTAAGAGCAGAGGCAATGATCCAGCAGCAGCCTTCTCTCCCCCTCACACACCTGCTCCTTCTCTGTCTGCCTGAGTGAAAGACTGTGGCCTCCTGGTGGAAACGGAGATGCCCTGTCCCTCGGCACTGCTCCTGGAGTCGTCTGGAGTCCGCTCCCTGTCACAACCCTGATGGTGATGGCCCTGCTCCCAGGAGGTGTGGCTGCCCATGGCTCAGGACTGTGACTCTGGCCCTTCTCCAGAGGGAGGGCAGCAAGTGCTACTGCCCTCCTCCTCTTTGGAGGCTCCTGCTGTCATCACCTCTGTCAAAGCTAAGGCTGGCTTTGTTAAATGAGCTTTGCTTCCTGAAGACTCATTGATTCAGACCCTGGACTGTACCTTATTGTGTAAATGATAAAAGCAGAAATGTACTTGCAGCAGACCGTCCCATGGAAGACTGGTCCCAGCTCCTCCTGCCTGCCCTTCCAAGTCCTCTGAGGACAACGATGTTCCCCGTTCCCCAACTCTTGTGCCCACCACTCTGTGTCAATTGGTCTTTTTTCTCTTAATTCTCATCTTAAACTCCCCTCTGTTGTGCTAGAAAAGCAGCAAGGTATTAAAGATAGATCATAGCTGAGAGTACTACCCTCCCAGCCAAGGGCATTACTCATTTGGCTGGTTCTCCAAGCCTAGTCCAAGTTCCTGAGCGTAACACATAAGGCCTTTCACAGTCTGACCTACTTCCTGCTTCTCTCCTCCTGTACCCGAGGCATTCGGAAGCTTCATCAGTCCCCAGACACACCAGTCCCTTTTACAACTCTTTCTCATGGCTTATGCTGTTCCTTCCGCCTGGATTTCACTTCTACTCCACTGGCACTCATATGCAGACTTGAAGACCCTACATGGATATCATATTCTCTCTGAAACCTTCCTGGACTCAGTCCTTTTTCTGGCTGCCAATGGCACTTGGCCTGTGCTTCATTATGTCCACTGTCACTCTGCCTCCCTGCCTGGCCTTGTTTCTATGAACAGTGCCTGATGCTGTTATGTCTACAGTCCCAGGATTCACCTAATAAAGGCCAGGCGCATAGACATTTCTTAGTCTGTGGAAGGAGAAAAAGGTCATGGAGCACACAATAATTCCACGGTGAAACTTCTTCTTCAAAAGAAATAAAGTTTTAAAGATGTAATTGCTGGTGATGTGATAGCTAGTGGGGGATGACATTTCAGGGGTGGTGATGGGGGCTTGCTAGGGCTAGTCAAATCTTTTCAGAGGGGACATACTTCTGTTTCTACTCCCCATCATCTGACCTATTTTAGTACACTTCTCATGGCCCTAGGCAGGATCACCAGCTTGTTAGTGCTCTATCGCATTAATTAGTCCCCAGTCTTTACTGATGCGAGGCAGAACAACTTCTGCCTGTGTACAACAGAAAAGCCATGGGCCTCTGGGGAAAAACTGTTCCATCGACAGCTGTATTGACCTCCAAAATGAATTCCCATTACAGGTCTTGTAGTGAACTGGATGTTTGTTAACAGAATCAATGGCTTCATTACTCCATTAGATTTGCAAGATGAACTCTCTAATGGCAGAGGGGAGAGGGTTTATGCTAGGGGATGGAGTAGCCATGGAGCCGGGGATGGGCAAAGCTGCGGCCTGAGAAGACATAGGGAAGGTGCCAAGAGGAAGCCTCTGGTGCGTTTCTACCTTCCCCTGTGGTCTTTTTGGACTCCTCTACCTCTGCCACCCTTTCAGTGGATGCATTTTTCAGGGTTTCACCCCAGAGCCTCCTCTATCATCACTGACTCAGGACACTCTCCCGGGGTGTTCTCTTCCAGCCAGGTGATGACAACTCTCAAAAAATCCATCTTTAACTCTGTTCTCTTTCCTGGGCTCTCATCTAAGATGCCTGTTGGGCATCTCCATTCAGATGTCCCACAAGCAGGTCAAGCTCAGTGATCTCCTCCTCCTCCTGTGTCCTGCTTCTCCGTGAAGTACATCAACATCACCATCCAATCAGCTGAGCCGGAAATGTAGGTGTTACTACAACCCCTCTCTGTTTGTCAACAACCGCACCATGTCACTATGTCCCTGCCCTGCTTAAAATTCTTCAGTGGATCCCTGTTATCCTCAGGACAACGTACAAAGCTCCCTCTTTTTAAAACCATTTTTCTGTTTATTTCTTTAACCTTATTTCTGACCAATCCTTCCTTGTGTTTCAAACAGAATTTTAGGAAAATAGTAACTTTTCTGTCCTATCACTCCATATATCTGGCTGTAAGCTTAGTGAGGGCAGAGACACTGTCTCTTTTCTAACACTTTTATCCCTTGCATCAAGCCCAGTATGTGACACAAGTCCATAAACATGTGTTGGTTAGACAAACGAAGCATGTAGCATCAGGCCACACTCCCTCAATAACGTTCACTGATTCCTCACTGCCTTCAGAATAAAGTTCAGGTTCCCAAGTCTGACAAGAAAGGCCATTCTGTCACAATCTACTTCTCCTGCCTGGCACCCATATATCCCACATGCCCCCTACGTTGCATGCTTGGACTGTGGATCTGTATAAAAAGAGGAGTGACCTGTCCTCGTGGCTGGAGCCCTCTGCTCAGGCTGTGGATCAAATCTGAGAAATCTGTAGAGCTGGAGAAACCACTTCACCTGAGTCTCAGTTTGCAATAAGATGGTCATAAGAATGCAACAAGACATAAGATGGTCGTAAGAATGAACTGCACAAAGGGTCGGGACAACTCTGCATGCTGTAAATTCTCAAAAGGTATTCTAGTCACTTCTGTATTCCTGCTGCCTAAAGCAGTTCCAGATCACAGTGGGTACTGAATATATACTTGTTGAATGAATAAAATAATTTTTACTAGCACAAAACCAAATATGCTTGTTTCTTGTGGTCAAAATAGGAGAGGCTTTCAAGGTCTGCTAATAAGATGAAGTAGGGGTTATGATGAGTTGGGCCCACTTGGAACTCCATTCTATAAATATAAAGCCATGTCTATGAAATCAGTCAGCTCCATAATGATCTGCTACTCCAGAAAAGCTCTTTTGAAGCTGTTTTGGGATTAAACCTTGCCAAAATCTCATTTCTGCTTGCTATAGTGTCCCCCCCAAAACTCACTTTTACATGGAACCTCAGATTGTGACCTTGTTTGAAAATAGCATCTTTGCAGATCTAATTAGTTAAAATGAGGTCATAGTGATGGGTGTACTTAAAAGAACAGCAGACAAAGACACATAGGGAGAACACCATTGTGATGACAGAGGTAGAGACTGGATAAACAAAATGCGATATAGCTATACAATGGAATATTATTCAGCCATATGAAATACTAATACATGCCCCAACAGGATGAATCTCCAAAACACTGTGCGAAGTGAAAGAAGCCAGTGTAAAAGACTATAAATTATATGGCTTTATTTATGTGAAATGTCCAGAATCAGCACATCCATAAAGATAGCAAGCAGACTAGTGGTTTCCCAGGGGTGGGGGTGGGATGGGGGAGTGGGCATGGGGAGTGAATGCTAATGAGTATGGGGTTTCTTTTTGGGGTAATGAAAATGTTCCAGAATTAGATGGTGGTGACGGTTGCACAACCCTGTGAACATGCTAAAAAAACAATGACTTGTACACTTTAAATGGGTGATGTATGGCATGTGCATTTAAACACACACACACACACACACGTATAAACACTTTGCAAAGTATGAAGTGTTAATTATGTGCAAGAGATTAATGGTCTAATTAAACACATCTGACCTTTAGCTTATTTCCTCTCTAAAGAGAATACTGAACACTCCTTACTAAAATAGATTGAGTAAGAGACATTCTCCCTTTCCTATCTTCAGTTCCCTGCCTGTCCTCCAACCTTATTGTTCAGGGGGGTTCACCCCCCAATCATGGCAAGACAGTAGGAATTTCAACAAAACAAAATATCAAGAAGTCATGTTTGGGGTCAAAAGACCCAAAGTGTAAAAGGTGAATAAAAAAACCCACAGAGGGGCGCCTGAGTGGCTCAGTCGGTTGGGCGGCTGACTTCGGCTCAGGTCACGATCTCACAGTCCGTGAGTTCAAGCCCCGCGTCGGGCTCTGTGCTGACGGCTCAGAGCCTGGAGCCTGCTTCGGATTCTGTGTCTCCCTCTCTCTCTGACCCTCCCCCCGTTCATGCTCTCTGTCTCAAAAATAAATAAATGTTAAAAAAAAATTAAAAAAAACCCCACAGGTGTGAAAACAAATCCATGCAGTTGCATAAAACGTGCATAGGATTTGTTTTTATTGCCTGGCTACATCTTGAAGGGAAGAAAAGAATGCTAAAGGCGTGTGGCTGGGCTGTTTTTGGTATGTGGCTATAACGCTGGTGTAATGATGTGTCTTGGGTCATTAGGAAGGTCAGTTATATAGCAAGAAGAAAATAGACGTTTCCAGACTCCAGGCCTGGGCTTCTATCTCCATGTCTAGACTAAAGATAATGCCAGAAAATGCTTGAGTCAATTTGTTTTCTTTTAAAAAGGGTTTTATTTTTTCTTCTTCTTCCTGGCTTCTTTTTAGGGCCCTAAAAATCGCTCCCCTTCCTTTCCACAATCACCCCTGGGAAGCCTGCCCAGTGCACAAACACTCCGCCCACCTTCTTGCAAAACTCTAGAACAGGAAAGCTCTGAAGGATTTTAGTAGAGTGGCCCAGCCCAACCCAGCCCTGCCCAGCCCAGCCATCAACTGGCTAGTGATAACAGGAGCAGGAAAGGGGCAGTTGGCGGGAGTTTCTGGAAAAGATGACTGGCCAAATAATGACTGGTTCCCTTATCTCAATGCCCTTTTCATCTTTATCCTTCTCTCTCCCCAAATCCCTGCCCCAAGACTCAGTGGGTATCAGAACCCATGAAGTGGTAGACCAAAGCACATGCTGGGACCCAGGCTGGATTCAAAGCCTGGATCTGCTAAGTCCTTGCTCTGTGGCCTTGGACAGTTACCCAAACCTCTTTGTTCCTCACCTGTTCAACAGGTAAAATACATAGTTTTCCAGGGCTGCCATGTAGTTTGAGATCATACATATGAAGCATTTAGCAAAGTGCCTGCTCTGATTCCGTAATACGTGTGGAAATGCTGCCACCTTGAAATGGGCCAAGAGGTATGGAGGAGCTTTCCAAGCAACAGAGAACGCGTGGAAGGTAACTGTTGTCTGTTTTAGTTCCAACTATAACTTGTATGTTATATGTGGAAGGAGACCAAAAAGGACAATACTGACTATAATAATCACTGCTGCCATTTACTAAGCACCTACTATGTGTGTCTAGTCTACTCTGCGAGGTAGAAATTATTATTTCCGTTTTTTCCCCTTCTTTTTGGATGAAGAAACTGAAGCTCAGAGAAGTTAATAATGAGCTCTGGGGTCACACAGCTAGAAAGCATCAGAACCTATCTGAAACAGATCTCACTTTCTTCAAAGCCAATTCTTTTCGTTCATGTAGAGAAAAGAGCTCCCACGAGATCCCTGAGTGAGGAACGGTATTAGCTTTATGAAAGGCAGAGTCAACTAACAGAATGACAGCCTAGGCCAAGCTCTGCTCTAACCGGCTGAGTGATCTTGGGCATGCCATTTCACCTTCCTGGGACTCATTTTCTCTATTCAAAAAAGGAAGAACTTGGATTAGGTCAGGGATATACATAAAAGCCATCTTTGGGAAACGTAAGAGAGCTGTTCCATGTAAGACCTAATGAGACATATTTACACAGAGATAGAATAAGATCAACTGGTTTCGCTTTTAATAATCTCTGGTTCTTTTTATTTTATTTATTTTTGTTTTTTTAAATGTTTATTTATTTTGAGAGAAAGAGAGAGCATGCATTGGAGGGAGGGGCAGAGAGAGGGAGAGAGAATCCCAAGCAGGCTCCACATAGTCAGCACAAAGCCCAACATGGGGCTCAATCCCATGACTGTGAGATCATGACCTGAGCCCAAATCAAGAATTGGATGCTTAACCGAATGATACACCCAGGCACCCCAATAATTTCTTGTTCTTAATTCCAGGACACAGGTAGAAGAATTAAGGTCAACTGAAAAATCAGGGGCAAAGCAAACTCAGAGACCCAAATGAGAACACAAATTCTTCCAAAAATCTTTTTTTTTTTTTTTTTTTTTGCATCATCAAAATTACAAACTGAAAGCCACCCTTGTTCTCACTGGCTTTTTCTATCATCTATCTAGGGTCCAAAAGGAACAATGTGTTACAGAAAAGGCCCTGATGTGGGTTCAGAAACATGGATCATAAACCATTTTACAACAGGGACCTAAGCAAAACTTTTAATCTCTCTGCACCTCATTTTTCATGTTGTCAAATGCCAAAGAGAAGGCAGTCAATGAACACATTTTGAAAAGAGAATAGTATAGGATTCTACAGGGTGAGTGGCCCCCTGGAGAAAGCTAACCAAAGACCAGGGACCAGAGGGTGGAGAATTCTAAAAACAAAAGCATGCTGACAGGTGCTGAGGGCAAGACTGGATCAACAGTTCATTTTAACTCACAATCACAAGAAATTATTTAAGGTGAATAATCCTCAGAATCATCCGGCACACATCATAATTAGAGGAATTGTTCATAAATTTAAGGCCAAACACAAAATAGCTTCACTCTATATGATAACTCACATAATATGGCAACTAGAAAGGGCCCTGGAGTCTAACTGCTCATTTATCACCACTGTCCTTCCCACTCACCCACATCTCTCATTTCCGATTGGAGAAACTGTGGCCCAGAAAGGTGAGGCTCCTTGTCCAAAGCCACATGGTAGGGCAGACCTGAAGCCTGGAATAAGAATTCAGATCTCCTCCTTCAGGGGTCCTTCTACCACACGGAAAGAACAATGTATCAGTGTGAATGAAGATGTACTCCCCATAACGTGCAGGGGAGGGGAGAGGCAATCAAGTCAGGGGATCTCATCACCCGGACACTGACTGGCAGGACTGTTATTTTGTCATGAGTTTATTATGTTACTCACATTTGCATGGTAAGTAAACATTCGCTGCACCAAACTACTAAAGACTAGTATAAATAATTCCCCAAGCTCAAAAATACATCTTCTAGTGGTTTATAAAAACTACAAAACAGAGAAAGAAAAAAGGGGAGGCACAGACAGGCAGTAACACAAGACCCTGTGAGACTACCCTGTAGGACTAGGCTGCCTGATGCGTCCCCTTCTCTGGGGAAGGATCTGAGAAAGAACACTTCCCCCACTCCTCCGCCTGCCCCAAAGGGCTCTGAGAGCCAAGTCAGAACATCCTGACCTTGACATATAGGATCTCTCAGTACGCTTTAGCAGAAATTGATTTTGTGAAGGGTGCAGGGGAGGGAAAGAGAGTGACTGTAGCCGAGAGGCATGCCACATATCCTTACATAACCATCTCTGCCCTTGGGATCCTCACTTTAGAGAGGGGAAACTACAGGCCAGAGCAAATTCCAGGCTCTCCTTAAGGTCTCCAGTTAGAATTAATCATGCCTTCCTCTAAACCTTTTATAGTACCTCATTCTGCTGCTTATTCTACTTGTGTTGGAGTTCACAAGTTTGTCACACAAAAGTCGGTACTGAGCTGGTAGAAGCCGGGATCTGGCCCATCTCTGTTTCTCTGACAGTGTTTAGCACTATGCTCTGTGCCTAGTAAATGTCTGATTGAGAACAAGGTGTTCAATAAACACACCACGGCGGTGGGTTATTCTTCCTTGGGTCAGAAAAAATGAATGAATAGCTCCAGGATCCAAATGTAAACTATTCTTGTAGGGTGGGAAGAATTATCACTTTGCGAGGTTTTCTGGCTTGTGTGTATATCTGTTTTAGGGCAGCCAATCTATATTTAGCCATGCACTGTCCTGTTCATTTTAGAGGAGATCAGGTTACAAGTTTTGTTTTCCCCTAACCTGCCACACCTAGGTATGCACCTACATATGCCGGACCTCATTTGTGACAGACCTTACTCCTTCTCCTTGGAGTGGGGCTGGGTTGGCTGGGCATCCCGCTAGGAGAGTTCATTCATACTGGGAATGAAGCACTCCTGCCATTTACTTAGGGTCATGAGCACTGACTGTGGGTACTACAGCAGGAGCTGCAGGCCCATCAGAAAGAACAGATCTTGTCCCTGCCCTACAGGTTTATACTGCATTTAGAAAGACCCTATTTCTCTTCAAGGCAGCACTTCTGCCCTCCCCCCAAGGAACTTTGGGAACCTAATGGTATTCCCATAGGAATCAGTCTATCTAGTGGGCACCACAAGCTCACATGGCAATATGCATTTGACCCTTGTGACCTTCCCACAAAAATATCATTGTAAGTTAAGCTAACCAACTTCCTAAGAGGTGAGCTTCCCCTGCCTTCTTTTACACTGACTTTCACTTAAGAGACAACTGGCAACCAGTGTGAAACACAAGTGTCAGATCCTAAAATGGAAGGTGCTTATCAAGAATCATCAGCAGTGGCAAAAATCACCAGAACAATACCCTACACTGCTCTGCTCTGGGTGGGGAGGCTGAGGGACTCAGGGGACCGAGCATTACCTGAAGTACAACCGTGGATTTGGGAGAGGTAGTGTGGTATGGAAAATGAACATGGATTTTGAAATCTGAATCTTAGCTTACTAGCTGTGGGACCTAAGGATGGCGTGTGAATCTAAGAATCCTAGTTTGGGGGCACCTGGGTGGGTTAGTCGGTTAAGTATCCGACTTTGGCTCAGGTTATGATCTCACAGTCTGTGAGTTCGAGCCCTGCATTGGGCTCTGCGCTGACAGTTCAGAGCCTGGAGACTGCTTCAGATTCTGTGTCTCCCTTCTCTCTCTCTGCCCCTTCCCTGCTCACTCGCTTGCTCTCTCTCAAAGATAAATAAAGATTAAAAAAAAACTTAAGAGTCCTAGTTTGTACAGTTTGTAAAATAGCAACCTGTAGGGTTGTCCCAGGGAGTAAAGAGATGCCACGGTCCCTGCACATCAGTACATCACAGAGGGAGGTCCTTCCTCAGCACTCCATCGTGGAAGGTGGCCTGACATGGGAGAAGGGCTTAAGCTTGGTGTTCACAGACCTTCAGGGTTTGATCAGAGCCAGGACTGGTGCCGGGAAGTACAAATGAACTCAACTGGCCTTTGTGAGGTACGTAGAGGACCCCAGAGGCAAAGAGCCTGGAAGGACCCAACTTCTAACCGGCAGCTTTTCTTAGTTGCTGCCTCCGGTCCTGGTGTCACAACAGTCTCTCCTGGCTTCATATATGTAGCTTTCCTACTCATCTTCCAGTCTTGTATCTTGACGCCTCAACAACTCTAGGTTTTTTTCTGCTGGATCCAAAAGGAAGCGCTTTTTTTTTTTTTAAAGTTTATTTATTTATTTTGAGAGAGAGTATGCATGGGGGAGGGGTAAATAGAGAGGGAGAGAGAGAATCCCAAGCAGGCTCTGCACTATCAGCGCACAGCCTGATGTGGGATTCAATCTCAAGAACCCCGCAAGTTCATGACCTGAGCCAAAATCAAGTCGGACACTTAACTAACCTACCGAGGCACCCCAGAAGTGCTTGCTATCTTTTTAACACTGTTAGAAAGGCCAACACCTAAGACCATATGTAAATGTGTCTTGGTAGGCCTGTCAAGGTATGTTATTACATGAGAATAGGGGGTGGCAAACTATGGACCATAAGTCAAACTGGGCCTACCAGCTGTTTTTATAAATAAAGTTTTATTGGAACACAGCTATTCATTTACATACTGTTTATGGCTGCTTATGTGCTACAACAGTGAAGTTGAGTACTTGTGAGAGAACATAATGGTGGTAAAACCTACAATATTTACAATCTGACCTTTTACAGAGGAAGTTTGGCAACCTCTGGACTAGAAACTGTCATTCTGGTTTGTGTAACCATGTCCTCTTTCAAAATATTAGCATCTAATTTAAGTTCATCATTAAGGAGACAGAGGCTGAAACCAAGACCAATGAATCCCAAACTTATGCTTTGAAAAAAATCAAAAGGAGGAATCACAAGAAAAGCCAGTTTGGAAAGTGCATTAGTATAATTATAAGAAATCCTGTTCTTTTTCATTTTAGTACATCTTGGGCACAAACAACATGCTGCTAGTCGCTGGTTAGCATATGGAATTAAAGGGTTCACAAAAGTAACATGATAAACTTATATTGAACCAGGCTTGGAGAGAAGTCACCAGATTGTTCTTTCTGATCCATAATGGTTTATTCTTCTTAAATATCACAGATGCACAGGTCTGGAACTGACCAACAGATCACTTAGTTTAATATTTTATTTTACTGATAAGAAATCTAAGATCCAGAGAGACCAAGTATTTTCTTACCAGTGACTGATTGGTAGTCCTGAGAAAGAATGTAAGTCCCTTATTTTTCAGGTTTAGTGTTTTTTTCTAGTAATACATCTCATTAGAAGAACAATAAACATTCTAAGTTTGAGTAGACTTTTCTACTTCTGAGGACAGTGAAAAGAGCTTCCACCTAATAATCTAACATGGTTCCCTGAAGTTCTCAAAAAAAGGACCATATTATGACTGGAAAGGGTCAGAATTATTATTGACATACTCTTTGATAAAACAGTAATACTTTCCTATGTGTATACAGTACCTTCTCATTTGCTTTGGTATAATTAATACAAAAAAAGCATGCTGGGATTATGACAGAGATTGGGCTCAATCTATAGATCAATCCAGGGAGAAACAACACAGTAACATTAGTGAATGTTCTACTTTACAACATGGTTTCTCTCTCCCTTTACTGGGTCTTCTTCATTTCTCCTGGCAATGTTTTGTCATTTGCTGTACAGAGATCTTATATGATTTTTGTTAAATTAATTAAGTGCTTTATTTTTTGAAGCTGTTGTAAAAGAAATTTTTATTATAATTTTATTTTCCAATTGTAGGTTGCTCTCGACAACTTTGACATTTATAACAGCCCTACAAAGTTGGCAAGGCAGTGATCTTTCCAGATTCATTTAACATAAGATGAGACTACGACTCAGAGGAATAAAATGACTTACTCAGCGATCTAGAGCTCTCAGGAAATGCCCAAACCAGGACTCAAGCCCAAGTCTTTTACACACCAAGCTGAAGGATCATTCTATTATCCAGCAGTATGTGAGGGTAGATGAGGAGCATATACTTATAAATTATAAGTGCTACACAAATATCCACTGGAATGGGAAAAAAAAACAAAACAAAACAACAAACCCAACTATTTTAATAGGACCAATAAAGAAACTCAGGCTCAGAAAGGCCTTTCTTGATCATCTGACCTCAAGCTACTCCTAATCACGTTACTCTGTCTTCTTCTCCTCATCAAAGCACTTATTGCTACCACTTAAACATTTTTTCATCTGTCTCTTCCCACTTGACTGTGAGCTCTCTTAAGAGCCTGAACCTCACATGTTCTATTCACCATTGATGCTTCAGTGGGCTGGCCATAAAATTCTGCCTCTCTGTCTCCTGATGTGGGCAGAACTGACTGATGGCCCCAGCTGCTGGCCTTCTGCATCCCTCAACTCCTCATAGCCATTCTCATCCAGTGTCAAAGGAAATGGCAGGAGTATTGCTACAGGCCTGTTCCTGTGAGACACGAGACTCCTTTAATCAGAGACCTTCTCTTAAGAACGCTCACTGATCCAGAGGAAACTGTCCTAGAATTGTACTGCAGTCTAATCCTTCTCCTTGCCTTCTGTCACAGGAGTCAGTCCTGTACCCCACTGAAAGGCTTTGCTCCCTTCTCCCACTCCTTCCTATTATCCCTCACAGGTGTCTCACCCAATAAATCTCTTGCAGGTCTTAACTCATCTTGCATCTGCTTCTCAGAGAACCTGAACTCCTAGCCTCAGAGTCTAAAACAGTGCTTGATGAACAAGTGGTTGGGCCAGGTTCATACTGCAGGTAAACCACAAACCCAGAATTAGAACCCAGTCCTCTGGTCCTTCAGTCCAAAGCCTTTTACACTCAGATCACCAATCATCTGAGAAATATGTCCTTGGTGCCTTTGTCCAGGGGGCCATTGCTTTGATGGATTTTTTGAAGGGAAAATGTATTCACTAATGGTCAAGTCCCACAGCTGGCCTCTCAGCCATGATTGTAATTATGGGGACTCTAGTGGGTGTAAGAACATTTGTCCCAGATTCAGAGGAAATGGAAGCTATGGTTTAGGTCAGTGAGGAAAATCTGGCTTAGGTTTAAATTAAAAGCAGCAAGAACTCTGTATGATGTCCTCTTAAAGGAATATAAGGAGAGCGCCTACCTTGGCAAAGCCACAGAAAGTCAAGAGAGCGCAAAGGCAGCGGGAAGTCTTTCCCAGGACTTTGTGCATGTGCTGAAGACTCTGTACGGGGACTTTGATGACTTGAGGCAAGGACTGCATCTGGAATTTCAGGATATGGGCTTAATAGTTAAGAGCATGGACGTTGGAACCAGACTGTCTGGGTCTGAATCCCAGCTCCTTTGCTTACTAGTTGTGTGAATTAGGGAAAGTTACTGAACCTCTGTGTGCCCCAGTTTCCTCATCTGTAAAATGGGAATAATAATAGGTATCTATCTCATAAGATTATATGAGTTAAGATCTGTGAAATGCTCAGAATGGTCCCTTGCACATAGTAAGCTCTATGTAAATATTAGCTTTTATTAGGAGTATTAGTACATTTAAAGAGACACCTTTGTTTTTGAGCACCTCAATAAATTAAGTGTAATGTATCTCAAATCAAGGAAGTCAGCAAGGTTTATCTGATAAACATACTAATCACGCTCAGTAAAAATGTTCTGGAGTTTGGGGAAAATAGAGACAGTGTTACTTAGGATGTTTCAGTATGGGGGACAGAAGAGGAGCATGGTGCATATACTCAAAGGACCGCTGTGAAGATCACTGGGAAGGCAACGACGATTTATGTGCCACACGTTTAAGAGATATTCAGTGTGCGCTTATCATGTACCAAACCCTGTGCTGTGTAATTTAAGTGGGCTCTTATCTAATCTTCATAATGATCTTGTGAAGAATGTCTTGTTTCTATTTTAGTGATACAGAAATTGAGGCTCAGAAAAGTAAATTAACTTACCTGCGTTAAGACTGACGTCATCAATGTTGTGGGTTCATGTATTTATATGATGCCAAGACCTACGCTCTTTGTATTAAAGTGGCCTTCTAGATCAGTGTGTATGTGTGTGTGTATATATATATATGTATGTATGTACACATGTGTATAAAGTGTAGGTAGGTACACTTTATAAATTATATAGCCTTATGTAAATGTTAGATGCTATCACCATCACCATAGTCTGGAACACTAGCTGGAAGCCAAGAAACCCAGGTGCCAATTCTAGCCTTGCCAGTTAGCTGTAAGATTTTGAGCAAATTAGCTCCCCTCCTTTGACCTTTGGATACTGTGTTATTTGAGGAGTTTGGAACTAAACCCTCTCTAAGGGCATTTTCAAGACTTCATATTCTAGAATTTTCTCATTCTATGAAATCTATTCCCTTCTCTGTCTTGGCTGAGTGTTTTGGCTAATATGATTCACCAGCCATGAAGAATTTTGTTCACTGACTTCATCCACAAAAGGGGCGAGGAGATGGCGAATAAAAGCAAACAATAAACAAATGATAGCTATGTAAAATGAAATTTAGGTCAGTGGCACACCCTGTCTCTTCAGTCTAGTTAGTACATCATCCATCTTGAGTTTTTATTTTTTTAAATTCTTTATTTTTGTTTATCGTTGTACTTTATAGCATGTTTGCAGCAGACCAATATTTTTACACTGTGTCCCAGCCTTCCCGGGTCACCATGGGAGTGAGAGAGGGCAGGCCTTCTGGGTCCACCTCAAGCTGGCAGCACTTGACTCTCTGTCCCCTGCAATATTCAAGGTGGCTTCCTTTCACCTGTTTTATATGTTATGTTCCATGCAAGATACAGTTAACAAGCAATGCAAAGAAAAAAGCTTGAAAATTACCATTTTGGTCTCCAATTTTAGTTTATAGTTGAAGAAACTAAGATCAACACACTGAATCAGTAACAAAGCTGAAACTTAAAACCAGGACTTTGACTCCCAATTCATATCCTAGAGACAGATGACCATGCCTACTGATTTTATTGAGCTCAGAATCCTACAAAGATCTGTATGTGAGTGGATGTTTAAATAATCAAGATCTTCTGAGGCCCAAGGTGACTTACCCCTAAAATCAAAGTCATAATTCTATCTCTAGAAGAAAAATAGACTCAGATTGGGCTTTGGAATCTGGTCTGGGACCAATTCAACAATACTTAATTACCCTCCTTCTCTAAAGATAATCAGAAGCAACTCAAAGAACAAAAATGGGGGGACGTCTCAAGAGATGTCTGAGAGCTGTCAGAGGCTTCTGGGATTGAAGAGTTGGGACGAGGTGCTCTCCTCTCTAGCAGTCTATGGGTTCTGGCAGGTAAACACTAGACCTAATCCATGCTGGCTGCCTGGGGGCTGGTGAGGGGGCATGTCTGGTACGAAAGGGAAAGCAGGAAGAGGGATCCAGGCTCAGAATGAAAAGAAGAGGGTTGGGTTTCTCCCCGACGCCTTCTCCTCTTCCAGGGGGGCTGGGCCTCCCTGGAGGCCTGGGCTAGAGCCTGCTCCAGAAGAGCACAGGGGTGCCTGTGGGGATTTTATGGAGTTCATGTCCCAACTCAAAACCTACTCTCAGTGTGAGCAGACCCAGCTGTAGACAAAAGAAAACAAACAAAAAAAGATGGAGGATGAAGGCCTGATATTTCAGAGTTATTTAGAATAACATTTTTCTTTTTAAAAAAGGCATGAGGATTTCAGATCTGGCTGGAAACTAGTCTGGATGTTTATTTTCCTCATTGTCTCAGTGGAAAAAAAGGGTGGGTGATTCAGACAGCAGCCTCCGCCTCTGGGCTGGGGCCCGGGTCAGTCTCTACTCTGTTCTTTGCTCCTCAAGGAACTTGTCAGCCTCAGGAGAAGCTACATTTTACCTCCCACATTTGCTCTAAGCTTCCAATAAGGATCCCCCAGAGGAGCTGGGGGATCTGAGCTTGGCCAAAAACCAAAACAAAACAAAACAAAAACAAAACCACCAAGAGCAAAAGGTAGGAGAGGGAACAAGGGAGGAGATGGTCCTCCCAAGGATAAGAAGAGAGAAAGGGTGAGGTCTCTGAGAAAGGCCTCTTTCCTCCCTGCCCTCCTCCATTCATGGCTCTCCCACTCACTGCATCTGGGGGAAAGGACCAAGGTCACCAGAGGGCATCTGGGTGGACTGCCTGGCTCCACCACAGCCCTCCCTGCTGTCCAATGTCCAGCTGGAATAAGGGGTCCTGACCTTTAAGGCACCAGTCCTTCTTTCTAGAAAGGAAGGAGCTGTTTGAAGATACCCCCTTCCTGCCTTTGATAATAGTCTCCCACTGAAGGTTGAAGATTTCCCAAAAGCATCCAGTGGGGACTCAGGACTTAAAGCAATTCTGCTGTCTAGTTACTAGGGAAACTCATGGATCACTAGAAGTTTCAGTATTTACAAAATACTTAAAGGTGGGGCAGCCTAACTCAAAGCTGTGGTAGAGGTAAAGAACAGTTAGTTGGAACTCTGGGAAGTCCTTATTCCACAGAGCTGGGCATATGACTGCCATGAAGCTCCTGTGAGGGGGGTCAGAAGAAGGGAAAGAGCTAAAATGATACATAGCATATGGAGGAGGCCCAGGCCTTATTTCAAAATCTTCAAGAATTACTAAGGACACTCCCTGAGTTCTAGTTCTAGTGGTTTTTTAGCTAGTCTAAGATGGATTGTGCTAAATAACATGTATTGGTGAGGGTGTAGAGAAAAAGGAACTCTCACGCATGGTTGGTGGGAATGCGAACCATGCAGCCACTGCAGAGAACAATATGGAGGTTCCTCAAAAGTTAAAAATAGAACTACCATATGATCCAGTAACCACACTACTGGGTATTTATCCAAAGAGTACAAAAACACTAATTTTATTTAAAAAATTTTGGGGGGCGCCTGGGTGGCTCAGTTGGTTAAGCGTCCACCTTCGGCTCAGGTCACGATCTCACAGTTGGTGCGTTCAAGCCTCACATTGGCCTCTGTGCTGACAGCTCAGAGACTGAAGCCTGCTTCCGATTATGTGTCTCCTTCTCTTTCTGCCCCTCCCCTGCTTGCACTCTGTCTCTGTCTCTCAAAGATAAATAAAAATGTTAAAAAAAAAATAAAACAATTTTTTTAATGTTTATTTTTTGAGAGAGAGAGAGACAGACAGACAGACAGAGTATGAGTAGGGGGGTGCAGAGAGAGAGAAAGAGACAGAGACAGAATCTGGAGCAGGCTCCAGGCTCTGAGCTGTCAGCACAGAGCCCCATGTGGGGCTTGAACCCACAGGCCATGAAATCATGACCTGAGCAGAAGTTGGGCTTAACCAATTGAGCTACCCAGGCGCCCGACAAAAACACTAATTTTAAAAGATACATACACCCCTATGTTTATTGCAGCATTATTTACAACAGCCAAATTATGGAAGCAGCCCAAGTGTCCATCAACTGATGGATAAAGATGTGGTATATATACACAATGGAATATTACTCAGCCATAAAAAAGAATGAAATATTGCCATTTGCAACAACATGGATGGAGCTACAATGTATTATGTTAAGCAGAAAAAGTCAGAGAAAGACAAATACTGTATGATTCCATGCCTATGTGGAATTTAAAAAAAACACAAAAAGTGAACAAAGGAAAAGAAAGAAATAAACAGGGGCGCCTGGGTGGCTCAGTCGGTTGAGCGCCGACTTCGGCTCAGGTCACGATCTCGCGGTCCGTGAGTTCGAGCCCCGCATCGGGCCCCTGTGCTGACAGCTCAGAGCCCGGAGCCTGTTTCAATTCTGTATCTCCCTCTCTCTGACCCTCCCCCATTCATGCTCTGTCTCTCTCTGTCTCAAAAATAAATAAACGTTAAAAAAAAAAATTAAAAAAAAAAAAAAGAAATAAACCAAGAAGCTGACTCTTAACTATAGAGAACTGATGGTTACCAGAGGGGAGGTAGATGGGGGGGATGGGGATAAAGGAGTGCACTTGTGATTAGCGCTGGGTGTTGTATGGAAGTGTTGAATCACTATATTATATACCTGAAACTAATATAATACTATATGTTATCTATACCTGAATTAAAATAAAATTAAATAAGATAGATTATGCTACCTTGCTAATTTAGCCCTCGAAGTTTAATATTCATGTATAGACAGCACTTTACTTTCTAAATGGTCAGTTCTCAGTAACGTAGAAACTTCCTGCTTTTACCCCCTGCTGGCTATTTTGTGACTTACGAGAAGCTGTAGCAAACAGGTCTGCGAAGCAGAGCTAGGACTAATGAGGAGGTAGAGCACACAGTCCTTGGACGGAGTTAAAGCCTTGGATTCTAGCCTCAGCAACACTGCTTTCTGCACCATTTAAACCTTAGCATCCTTACCCGTGCAAGAGGAAGAATGCTAGCAGCCCTATCTTATTTTGTTTGTTTCTTTACACTGAAAGGAGACTGTATAAGCGTTTTGTAGTCTGTCAAGTTCTCTAAGGACACCAGATACTTAAATCCTGTTCATCTTGGCCTAAACATATAAAAATCATCATCACCACAACCACTACAGGGAAAACAGTGAACCAAGCAGGTATTGTTCACACTGTGCAACTATTGTCCTACCTTCCTCCCAACAACTGAGAGGGAGCATCACTTCCACTTTATAGATGATGAAACCTCAAAGAGATAAAGTTACTTATGCAGTATCATAGAGCAAATAAATCACAGAGCTGGGACTCAAGTACAGCTAGTGTGCCTTTCAGAGTCCATGTAAAAATGGCTGTGCAGGCCTCAGAATAGTTACTGAATACATAAAGGAGGGAGGGGACAAAGGGAAGGAGTCCTCGCCTTGGAGGATTCAAAGGATAGGGGTGAGGGCTTCCTAACAGTGGATGCCTCCTGAGCCCATGAATAATTCATCAAAGCTCTGTGCTGATGGCTGGTTCTTTTTGTGTGTGGTGCATCTGGTCAGGGACAGCTGCCCACAACTGGGCCACAAATGTGAGGACTCAGACTCGCCTGCTCATAAACAGAGCTCACAGAAGCTTCCTGCTCCCTTACTCTGGGGACTGAAGGCTATTTTGATTCCCAGAGGAAGATGGGGTTCTTATTTTTGTGCTTGTGCGTACATCTGTGCGCGCACACCCCCCGCCGCCCCCCCAGACTCTACACATGTGATATGAAACCTTCTTGATATTCTTGGAATTGCTTTTCCTTCTGGAGCATCATCCCTGGTTTCCTTTTGGACAGAGTTTCCTCCATCCTTATGTCCATATTTAGACTCAGTTTCACTCCTGGTCTGTTCTTGATCCTAGACAGCTTTTATCCTAGGCATTTTTGGCTAGGGTATGTGAGGAGTTGGAGGGTGGCAGTAGAAAGAAGAGGCTGGGGGTGGCAATAAGGCTTTTTTTTTTTTTTTTTTAAGACTCCATCTGCCATAGAACCTCTTCCAGACGAAAGTGAAAAACAGAAGTGTTTTTTTTTTTTTTTTTTAAATGGGTCCCATCACAACTCTTACATAAAGAAGGAAAAAGGGTATATCTGCTTGAAGGAGGCTTCCCATGGAATGGAATGTTTCCAGGATCAAGCAGTGAGCAGGGATACAGCCTTGCACAGCCCCAGGGGATAGCTCTGCACAGAACACAAGGCCAATACTCCTCTGGGGACTATGAAACCGAAGTGGCTGTCAGAGGTCTGAGGTCTGTCTTGGTGAATCCAGAGAGAAGCAGAGTCACTGGGGGAGAAGATAATTTTATCTCTATTCAACAAAAGGACACTGGGATTCCAATCACATGACCTGTTCATATAACCCCAGAGTTGTGATTCAAACTCAGGTACCCTTACCCCCAGCCTACAGATTCAGCAATAGTGTGTGATAACTGGATTAAAACCCTAGAGTTTACTAAATTCTTGGGACAGTCCAGTGGAAGGATTTGAGCAATATGGGTTGGTGAGGAGGGAAACCTGAGCCAGCTGTAGGACCCCTTGTGGAAGGGGTCAGAGAGTGCTTCCAGCCCAATGCATAAGGTCCAAAGAGGCAACAATATCTGGGCTTGGTTCTGGCATATGTTTATATTCCAGGAGGTAAGAGACAAAGAGCATATTACTTAAAAAAAATTTTTTTATGTTTAGTTTTTTTTTTTAATTTTTTTTTTAACGTTTATTTATTTTTGAGACAGAGAGAGACAGAGCATGAGTGGGGGAGGGGCACAGAGAGAGGGAGACACAGAATCTGAAGCAGGCTCCAGGCTCCTAGCTGTCAGCACAGAGCCCGACGCGGGGCTCGAACTCACGGACTGTGAGATCCTGACCTGAGCTGAAGTCGGACGCTTAACTGACCAAACCACCCAGGCGCCCCTGTTTATTTAGTTTTTGAGAGAGAGAGACAGAGCATGAGTGGCAGAGGGGCAGAAAGAGAGAGGGAGACACAGAATGAGAAGCAGGCTCTGGGTTCTGAGCTGTCAGCACAGAGCCTGATGCAGGGCTCGAACTCACGGACCATGAAATCATGGCCTGGGCCAGAGTCAGGGGTTCAACCAACTGAGCCACCAGGCACCCCAAGAGGCAGCATATTATAATGCAAAGTCATACCTGGGTTAGACTAGAATCTTGGCTGTCATTTTCTAGCTGTGTGATTTTGGGTCAAAACTATTCCTCCCTCAAAGGATTCATGTGAATTTTTAGTGAAACTTTATGCAGAGCTTCTACTTCACATAGAGTACATGCTCAATATATAGCTCCAATTATTTTCTTTTGTGGCCACTGAGGGTTAGGCGTCAGTACCGGGTGTTTTCCATATAAGAAGGCTGCTGACACTGACACCCAAGAGACTGGATTATTCTCAGTAAGCCCCAGCAAAATGAGAGCAGTGTTGTATTAAGGAAGCCTCAGGGACAGATGACAGAGAGCCCATGTGAACCCAGCCGAGGCAGGTAGGAGGACAGAGAAGAGCTGGGGTCCTGGAGTGCTAGGCAGGGAAGAAGAAGCACTCATTCTCCTTATTTGAAAAGAATGGAAATAAGTCAGTCAGAGAAGGACAATATCATATGTTTTCACTCATATGTGGATCTTGAGAAACTTAACAGAAGACCATGGGGGAGGGGGGGAAGTTACAGAGGGAGGGAGGCAAACCATAAGAGACTCTTAAGGACTGAGAACAAACTAAGGGTAGATGGTGGGCGGGGGAGAGGGGAAAGTGGGGGATGGGCAGGGAGGAGGACACTTGCTGGGATGAGCACTGGGTGTTGTACGTAAGCCAATTTGACAATAAATTATATTTAAAAATGAAAACATTAAAAATGAAAAAAAGAAAAGAATGGAAACACAGTTGATAAAAGTGATTAAATGAAATAAATAAAAGTAGGTAATCAAATGTTAATTTCCTTCCTGCTTCTCCTCTAGTCCTGACTCTCCGTTAAAAAACCCCACTTATTTGGGTGATTAGGCTTTAATTCCTTATCTGAGGGTTTTATAGACATAATCCATTTTTAAGAAAGTCTCTAAATTAAAACGTAAGCCATTATGTGGCCGGATCTTTTAACACAGTAAATTCTCCTATGATGGAAGAAAAGCCTGTTGTCTCCCTCAGAAAGATCTCACAAAGAATCCAAAACTTCTGTTACAGACAATATCCTTGCTCTGGTAATGAAACTACCTGGCATCTAATAAAATAAACCCCTTAAGAAAAGAAGTTGAAGGTTTAAGGGAATATATCTTTTAAAAGACAAGGGTAGTGGAAAAATACTGACTTGATTATTTGTTACTTATCCCTCCTCCCTTCCCTCACTGAGCTGGTGGTACAGGCTGGTGTCTCCATGCTTGGTGATGCCTCTATTACAGTACTCCCCCGTGACTGCCTGGTTAGAGGTCTGCCCCCTTCACTAGACTAAGATATCTGAGCACTGGAACTCTACTGGTCATCTTTGTAACCTCAGTGGTTGTGACAAGGACCATCACAAAATAAGCGCATGAATGGATGAATTTTCCTACCAAAGAAAACAAGCCTAGATAAATATGTGGTTCTACATATTTGCATTTGAACTGTACTTAAATCCTATACAATAAAAGGATCCAGATAATAATTCCTTTTTAAATTTGTGATTAAAAAAATATATTTGCACCAAGAGTAGTTTTTGTTATATCTCAAGGATATGTTTGTCTTGGTAGGAACACCTCTAATCCCACAAGGAAATAATTCAATTAAAAGGAATTTGCTCACATAGATTAATGGAACAGAAGAGAAAACCCAGGAAATAAACCCACAATTACATGGTCAATTAATCTTCGACAAAGGGGGAAAGAATATGCAGTGGGAAAAATAGTCTCTTCAACAAATGGTGTAGGGAAACTGGACAGCCACATGCAAAAGAGTGAAACTGGACACTTTCTTACACCATACACATAAATAAACTCAAAATGGATTAAGACCTAAATGTGACACTTGAAACCATAAAAAATCCCTAAGAGAGCAGAGGCAGTGATTTCTCTGACACTGGTTGTAGCAGCTTTTTTTCCTAGATGGGTGTCCTGAGGCAAGGGAAACAAAAGCAAAAATAAACTATTAGGACTTCATCAAAATAAAAATTGTTGTGAAGGAAACGATCAACAAAACTAAAAGGCAACCTATGGAATGGGAGAAGACATTTGCAAATAACATATCTGATAAAGGGTTAGTACCCAAAATAAATAAAGAGCTGATACAACTCAACACCCAAAAAACAAATAATCCAATTAAAAAATGGGCAGAAGAGGGGCGCCTGGGTGCTTCAGTTTGCTAAGCATCTGACTCTTGATTTCAGTGCAGGTCATGATCTCACAGTTCATGAGATCAAGTCCTGTGTTAGGCTCTGCTCTAACAACGCAGGGATTCTCTCAGCCCTTCCCCAGCTTACATGCATGTGCTCTTTCTCAAAATAAATAAATACTTTTTAAAAAAATGGGCAGAAGACATGAACAGATATTTCTCCAAAGAAATCCAGATGGCAACAGACACATAAAAAGATGCTCAACATCACACATCATCAGGAAAATGCAAATCAAAACCACAATGAGATATCACATCACACCTGTTGGAATGGCTAAAATAAAAAATACAAGAAGAAAAAATTAAAAAACACAAGAAACAACAGATATAGGCGTGGATATGGAGAAAAAGGAACCCTCGTGCACTATTGGTGGAAACGCAAACTGGTGCAGCCACTGTGGAAAACAGTATGGACGTTCGTCAGAAAGTTGGAAATAAAACTATCCCGCAATCCAGTAATCACACTATTGGGCATTTACCCCCCAAATACAAAAACACTAATACAAAGGGATACATGCACCACTATTATTTACAACAGCCAAACTACGGAAGTAGCCCAAATGTCCCTCGATAGCTGAATGGATAAAGAAGATGTGGGGTGTGTGTATGTGTGTATGCATGTGTGTGTCTATGTGTATGAATGAAATCTTGCCATTTGCACCAACATGGATGTATCTAGAGTATATTATGCTAAGTGAAAAAAGTCAGTGAGAGAAAGACAAATACCATATGATTTCACTCATATGTGGAATTTAAGAGACAAAACAAATGAGCATAGGAAAAAAGAGAGAAATCAAGAAACAGACTCTTAACTAGAGAGAGCAGAGGGTTACCAAAGGGGAGGTGGGGGAGCAGTGGGTGAAACAGGTGATGGGGATTAAAGAGTACATTTATTATGATGAGCACTGAGTAATGTATAGAATTGTTGAATCACTATGTTGTAATATAATATTGTATGTTAACTATATTGGAATTAAAATTTAAAAACTTAATTAAAAAAAAGCAATTGCTTTCTGATTACTTTCTTCCCCAATCATACCTATTATTATTTTTTTTTTAAGCTGAGGTATTCTTTGGACTTATCTCTAACATTTATGAAAGCTTGGAGACTGGGGTTGGGGAGCTAAGTCTATGGTTTTTCCCTCCTGCCTTTTTTTTTTTTTAATTTTTTATGTTTTTATTTTATTTTTGAGAGAGAGACAGAGTGTGAATGGGGGAGGGGCAGAGAGAGAGTGGGAGACTCCAGACTCTGAGCTGTCGGTGGAGAGCCTGACGTGGGACTCAAACTCACAGGCTGTGAGATCCAACCTGAGCTGAAGTTGGATGCTTAACCGACTGAGCCACCCAGATGCCCCTCCCTCCTGTTCTTTTGATTCCTTTTTTATTTTCTCTCTCCCTTTTTTCCCCAATAAGCTTTTTATTCTTTCATCAGGAATAAAATAAAGGGAAAAACAAAAAATTCATGAAGCCCATAAATGACAGAAATTTGGGGAAATTCCATTCAGGAAACAAAGATTATACCAAAGATCCTAAGAGTAAATGCAGACTCATAATCTGCAAGGAAGAATAGAATCACAGAATTGCTAAGACAGGACATCTAGTCCAGGCACAACTGACTACATAATTTGTAGAGTCTGGTACAAAGTGAAAATGAGGCTCCTTGTTCAAAAGTTAAGAACTTCAACACAAATAAATGGAAAGATATCTCATGTTTATGGATTGGAAGAATTAACATTGTCAAAAGGTTCACACTACCCAAAGCCATTTACAGATTCAATGAAATCCCTATCAAAGCTCCAATGTCATTAAAAAAATTTTTTTTAATGTTTATTTATTCTTCAGAGAGAGAGAAAGAGAGACGGAACATGAGTGAGGGAGGGGCATAGCAAGAGAGGGACACAGAATCCGAAGCAGGCTCCAGGTTCTGAGCTGTCAGCATACAGCCTGACGCGGGGCTCGAACTCACAAGCGAAGAGATCATGACCTGAGCTGAAGTCGGACACTCAGTGGAGACAAGTGGGCACCCCTCCCAATGTCATTTTTTTTTTACAATAACAGAAAAACAATTTTAAAATTCATATGGAACCACAAAAGATTCCAAATAGAGAAAGCAATCCTGAGAAAGAAGAATAAAGTTGCAGGTATCACACGTCCTGATTTCAGCCTATACGACAAAGCTATAGTAATCAAAACAGTATGGTATGACATAAAAACAGACACACAGATCAATGGAACATAATAGAAAGCCTCACATGTATGGTCAACTAATATTTGACAAGGGAGCCAAGCATACTCAGTGGGGAAAACATAGTGTCTTCAAAAAAAAATGGTGCTAGGAAAACTGGATACTGACATGCAACAAATGATACTGGACCCTTATATTATATTACTCACAA
The DNA here is from genome assembly GCF_023721935.1 of Panthera uncia. Taxonomy (NCBI): domain Eukaryota; kingdom Metazoa; phylum Chordata; class Mammalia; order Carnivora; family Felidae; genus Panthera; species Panthera uncia. The sequence continues at coordinate 58,830,034 of NC_064808.1, forward strand.
AAACTAACTCAAAATGGATTAAAGATTTAAATGTAAGACCTAGGGGCATCTAGGTGGCTCAGTTGGTTGAGCATCCCACTCTTGATTTCAGCTCAGGTCATCATCTCACGGTTCTTGGGATAGAGCTCTGCATCTGGCTCTGCACTGACAGTGCAAAGTCTGATTGGGATTCTCTCTCCTTCTCTCTCTGCCCCTCCCCCACTCACGTGTGCATGCTTAGATAAATAGATAGATAAATGTAAGATCTGAAACCATAAAACTCCCAAGAGAAAACAGAAAAAAAGATTCCTTGATGGTGGTATTGGCAAGGAGTTTTTTGGATATGATACGAAAAATACAAATAAGAAAAGCAAAATTAAACAAATGGAACTACATTAAACTAAAAAGCTTTCGTGGCTCAGTCAGTTAAGCACCCGATTTAGGCTCAGGTCATGATCTCACAGTTTGTGAATCTGAGACCCGCGTTCAGCTCTGTGCTGACAGCTCAGAGCCTGGAGCCTGCTTTGGATTCTGTGTCACCTCTCTCTCTGCCCCTCCCCCACTCATGCTGTCTCTCTCAAAATTAAATAAACATTAAAAAAAAAAACTAAAAAGCTTTGGCACAGCAAAAAGTAACAAGATGAAAAGGCAATCAAAGAAATGGAAGAAGATATGTATTTTCAAATATCTGATACGGGGTTAATATCTAAAGTACATAAGGAATTCCTACAACTCAATAGCAAAAACAAAAATAAAAACAGATAACCCAATTAAAAAGTGGTCATAGGATCTGAATAGACACTCTTCCAAGGAAGATATTCATATGGGCAACAGTTACCTGAAAAGGCACAGGTCATTAATTATCAGGGAAATGCAAATAAAACCAAAACCACAATGAGAGAGACTGCTAATGGGCTATTATCAAAAACTAAGAGATTACTGTGAACAAGGATGTAGAGAAAAGGGAACCCTTGTGACTACTGGTGGGAACATAAATTGGTACAGCCACTATGGAAAACAGTATGGAGGTTTCTCAAAAAATTAAAAATAGAATACCATATGATCCAGCAATTCCAATTATGCATATATATCTGAAGGAACTGAAATCACCTTGAAGAGGTATCTACACCCCCATATTCACTGCAGCACTACTGATAATAGCCAAGACATGGAAACAATCTGTGTCTACTAATGGATGAATGGATAAAGGAAATTTTATAAATACATATGTAATATTATTCAGTCATAAAAAATAAGTAAATCCTGCCATTTATGACAATATAGATGAACCCTGAGGGCATTATGCTAAGTGAAATAAGTCAGAGAAGAACAAATACTGTATAACCTCACTTAATACGTGGAAGCTGAAAAAAAAAACAAACTCACAGAAACAGAGAGTAGATTGGTGGTTACCAGGGGCAGAGGCAGGGGAAATGGATGAAGATCAAGGGTACAAACTTCTAGTTATAAAACGAATTAGTCTTGGGGATATAATGTACAACATAGTGACTATAGTTAATAATACTGTAATATATATTTGAACATTGTTGAGAGAACAGGTGTTAAAAGTTCCCACCATATACACACACAAATCCTAACTATGTGAGATAATAGATGTGTTAACTAACCTTACTGTGGTAATCATTTTGCAACATACACATGTATCATATCATCACACTGTACACCTTAAACAATTATAAAAAAAAAATGAAGGACTTCAAAATGGGGAGAGTACAGCATTACCCAAGTGCAAGGCTAAGGGTGGAGCCCTGTGAGACTGCATAGGTCTCATGCTCATGATGCTGGCCCTAAGTCTGGACGGGGGTTCCCAAACCTGGCTGGCTGTCAGAATCAACTTAGGAACTTTAAAAAATAAACTGAGATATAATTCATGTATCATAAATTTCCCCAATTTCAAAATGCAAAATTCAGTAGTTTTTAGTATATTCACAAAATTTTACAACCATCATCACTATCAAATCCCAGAACACTTTATCCCCCTAAACGAAATCCCATACTCGTTAGCAGGCACTCCTCATTCTCCCACTGTCAACCACCAATCTATCTCCTGTCTCTATGGATTTGCTAATTCTGACATTTCAAATAAATGGAATAAAAAACGATGTGATGCGTTGTGTTTTCTTCCATTTAGCACAATGTTTTCATGATTCATGCATGTGTAGAATGTACAACGTGGAATGTTAGATCATTCCATTTTATGGCTAAATAATACACACACACCACACCACATACTGTTTACTTGTTGGATAATGGACTAACCTGATGGATAATTCAGGTTGTGTTCACTTTTTGGTCATCATGAATAGTGCTGCTATGAACGTTTGTGTGCAAGTTTTTGTGTGAACATTTGTTTTTATTTCTCTTGAGTATATGCTTAGGAAGAGAATTACTGGGTTGTAGGTTTAACTTTTTGAAAAATTTCCACACTGTTTTCTGCAGTAGCTGTACCATTTTACACTCCTGCTAGCAATGCTGAGGGATGGATGAGTAATGGATGTTTCTCCACACCCCTGCCAACACTTGTCATTGTCCATCTTTTTGATCACAGCCATTCTAGTGGGTATGAAGTGGTATCTCATTGTGGTTTTGATTTCCATTTTCTAATGCGTAATCATGTTCAGCATCTTTTCATGTGCTTATTGACCATCTATTCTATGTATTTTCTCTGGAGAAATGTCTACACAGTTCCTTTGCTCGTTTTCAAATGGGGTCATCTTTTTGTTGCTGTTATTGACTTGTAAGAGCTCCTTTTATATTCTAGATACTAGACCTTTATCAGGTATATGACCCAGAAATATTTTCTCCCATTCTGTAGAAAGGGCTTTAGAAACTATTTTTTTTTTTTAACGTTTATTTATTTTTGAGACAGAGAGAGACAGAGCATGAACAGGGGAGGGTCAGAGAGAGAGGGAGACACAGAATCTGAAACAGGCTCCAGGCTCTGAGCGGTCAGCACAGAGCCCGACGCGGAGCTCGAACTCACGGACCTCGAGATCATGACCTGAGCCGAAGTCAGATGCCTAACCGACTGAGCCACCCAGGCGCCCCTAGAAACTATTGATTCCTTAGCCTAAAATCAGATCTACTGAATCACCACCTGTAATTTAAAAGGTAAAGAGCTTTCAGGTGATTCAGATGACCCAAGAGGCTTGGGAATGAGTAATTCAGACCAGGGCTTCTCAAAATTTAATTGTATACAAAATTTAATGTGCATACAAATCACCTGGAGATCTTAATAAAATTCAGATTTTGGGGCAACCAGAACACCACCATTAGAATACTACGGTAATCACTGTTGCACACATGATGACTGTGAGCATCCATTGGTGAGTGTTAGAATTAGGGCGAAAGTTTAAGGAGAAATAGGATAATTGATCATTAAAGTATTTCCTCCAAAATATTTATTAATTGCAAAAGCAAAGACAGTGACTTTACAGTGGAGAAACTTGGCAGATACCACCTTAACCAAGAGATCAAGGTTCACATGACCAGTAGGTAATAAGACATACTGCTACCACGTGTCCTCTGATACAATGTGAGAAAGGCACACCTCTGTGTACTCTCCCCCAAACTGATAGCCTCCATCTAATCATGAGAAAACATCAGATAAACCCAAACTGAGGGACACTCTACAAAATATCTAACCAATACTTTTTGAAAGTATCAAAGTCAAAAAAAAAAAAAAAAAGAAAGAAAAAAAAAGAAAGACTTAGGAACTGTCACAGATTGGAGGAGATATGGAGACATAATCACTAAATCTAATGTGGTATGCTGGACTGAATCCTGAAGGAATCAAGGCAAGGGTGAAAAAGAGGTGAAATCCAAATATACTGTACTTGAAAGCTTTGTACCAATGTTAACTGCCCAGTTTTGATAGCTGTACCATGGTTGAGTAAGATAGGGAAAGCTGAGGGAAAGGTACATGGGAACTTACTGTACAATTTTTGCAACTCTACTGAAAGTCTAAGATTATTTCAAAATAAGTTTAAAAAATACATATATATTCTGATTCTGCAACTCAGAGTTGGAAGTTCCCATGAGAAGCTGATGCTTTGGGTTCCCCAACCCCACTCTAAGTAGCAAGAGTCTAAACTAGCTGTTTTCAGACTTAATCGTGCATCAGAATCGTGGACCAGAATCACCAATCTGTAAAAACACAGATTGCTGGGCCCTACTCCAAGAGTTTCTGATTCAGTAAGTCTGGCTGGGGTGATCCTAAGAATCTGCATTTCTAACAGGTTCTCAGATGATGTTGATGTTGCTGATGAGCTAAGAATGGTTTCCGTGTTTTTTAATTTTTTTAAATTTATTTATTTTGAGAGAGAGCACGCACACGTGTGCACATGAGTGGGGAAGGGGCAGAGAGAGGAGAGAAAGAATCCCAAGGAGGCTTTACACTGCTGAACCCATGAACTGTGAGATCATGATCCAAGCCAAAATCAAGAGTCAGATGTTTAAAAGACTGAGCCACCCAGGAGCTCCAGTTTGTATGTTTTTAGAGGGTTGCAAAAAAAATTGGCCTTCAAATATTTACAGAAAATGGTTGCTGAGCCTCGGATGCTTGCTACTCAGAATGAAGCTGTGAACAGACACTTATGCCTAGGTCACACCCCTGAGATTCCTAGTGAGCTGATCTGGCATGGGTCCTTGGCATCAACATTTTAAAAATGCTCCCCTTTAATTCTGTTGTGCAACCAGGTTTAAGAACTACTGATTTAAGCTCTCCGCCTGCCTCAGGAAAAAAAAAAAAAAAACCCAAACATAAAAACCTATTTCTCAATCATCCCCAAGTTTGGGGATGAGCCCAAACAACTGTCAAAGGGCATTTCTGCAACTTAAAACTCAGTTACAAAAGTTGGGCTACTATTCTGTGAAAGTCAACAAGACCCAAATATAAATCGGCATTTCCCTCTCTCACCTATTCCCTCCCAAGTGAATATAAAAGAACACTGGATTATATATCAACAGTAATTACCCCAAACCCAAAGGAAAAAAAGTGGCACGTGTAGCTGTGCAGGATGGTCTGAAATAGATGGGCTAGAACACGGAGAGGTGGACCAGAGAAGGAATCAAGGTGAGGACTGCCCTCTGGGATAAGTGGTGGGTAAGAGAGCACAGAGGGGGCTGGGGCGCCTGGGTGGCGCAGTCGGTTAAGCGTCCGACTTCAGCCAGGTCACGATCTCGCGGTCCGTGAGTTCGAGCCCCGCGTCAGGCTCTGGGCTGATGGCTCGGAGCCTGGAGCCTGTTTCCGATTCTGTGTCTCCCTCTCTCTCTGCCCC
>NC_064808.1:58835412-58859861 GCF_023721935.1 Panthera uncia
AAAAAAACGTTGAAAAAAAAATTAAAAAAAAAAAAAAAAGAGAGCACAGAGGGCTAGAAAGCTGAGGGAAGGGGAGAAAGGTGCAGGGCTGAGAAATGGAGTGGTGTTGAGGTACCTGAAGAAATACCACAAAGTACCTTTAGCTTCCTCATAACCTCAACATATCTGTTTCCCATTTGAATGTAATTAGGGCCAGGGGTTCCTCTAGTATTTGATCAGACCCTTCACAGTCTTACTCTTTGCCTATTACTCCTCTGCCAAAGATGAACGCTTTTAGCTGCAGTGGGCTGTCCTTGCTCAAGGGATCTGAAGGCCTTCATCTTAGTCCCAACTGCTAAGCCTGCTCCAGGAAGCACCTTGCCGCTTGGGAGAAAGGTTCCTGTTTGCTCTCCTACCTGTGCTCTCCTCAGCCTGATTGAAGCCACAGATCTGGCAGATGCTCTGAACCCACTTATTCATGTCCTCCTCCGTCTCGGCCACCAGATAAAAGGTGCGTTCACTGGTCTTGATGTCAAACACAAAACTATCCTGCAGCTCCTTCTTGTTGAAGGTCAGGCCTGCATCCACCTGCTCACAGAAGTTCAGGTTGATGATCCTCAAGGGCTTCTTAGAGTGATCGTTCTTGTAGTATTCCAGAACATCTGGGTCACCACTCATCCGGCCACTCCGCAGGATAAACCATCGCTTCTTCCAGGCCTGAGGAGGAAGAAGGAAAAAGAGGGGGAAAAGGTCATTAGTTCGTTCAAAGCTTCTCACAGGTGCTCAGAAATCACTAGGTTAAGGATGGGGACTGTTGCACCTGCAGGCTGAACATGGCCCTTATTTCTCTTTCATACTTCACCACAGTTTAAAAAATGGAGGATGATCTTAGAATGTGTGTTAGCACAACACTTCACTATGGGAACAGGGTCTTATCATTCTGAAATGAGATGTGGCATTCCAATTTTTTAGATTAAGAAGTTAGATGGAGACTAAGACATTTTCGAGCAATTATTCCCTATGCTGGAATACAGATTCAAACTCATAGTACTGATAGTCAGGGTGGAACTTGCAAAACCACAGCATCTCAATATATGGATAGGGACCCCAACAAGTCATGGTGAGTGGAAGCAAAGAAGCAATATCACACACAGCCAGCAGCAGAAAAACAATTCCCTAATTTGTGTGTAGTATATTGTGCTTTTTAAGCAAATGATGGTGCCTTGGAAGAATCACCTAGAAAGCCTTCTAAAACTTCTCTGAAGTGGGGGGTGCCTGGGTGGTTCGGTTAAGTGTCCAGCTCTTGGTTTGGGCTCAGGTCATGATCTCACAGCTCGTGAGACAGAGCCCGGCATTGGGCTCTGTGCTGACAGCACGGAGCCTACTTGGGATTCTCTCATCCTCTCTCTCTGTCCCTCCCCTACTCACGCTCTTGCTTTTTGAAAATAAATAAAAAATTTAAAAAATAACCTAAAACTTCTCTGAAGCACATAACTTTAAGATTTTTTTCACTGTCTTGCTCCTTGCAATAGCCCGAGTACTTGTAATAGGGCCTTGCACATATTAAATACTCTATATGTATCACTGAATGAATAAACTCCTTGTATCATTTCATACTATAGAATTTAACACTTGATCACATATTCTCTTATCCTGTCTTGTATATTCCATTTTTCCAACAAGACTGAGTAATCTGTGAGCAGACACCACACAAAGTGGTAAAAAGATGCTGCATGTAATAGCCTTGGGTTGAGGCTATGATTAACTACTGATTTGCTGTAGTTAAGTCATTTGTAGATGTGGGCTCCCAGGCTGCCCCAAGATCCTATCTCAGTTACCTTGTCTAAGATTTTCTCTTGCTCTTTGGCCACTGTCTCTGAGCTTCTCTCTCTTTAAACGTCCAACATGGCCACTTTTTGGTTTCATGAGAAAATATAAGCAATCAAGAGAATTTAAATATGGTCCATCACCAAATTTACTGATCTGCCCGCATCTGGAGCAAAGTAGCCTGTTATTAGGGAGCATTCACAGTTCGTCCGATCTAAAGCCAATATCCTTCCATTTGTGTGCCCCCTTTCACCTACAAGGGGACCGACACCACTGTATGATTCTCCCATTCTCTGGAAGCACTGCATTTTCCCTCCCTACTGGGATCATTCCCATAAGGACACCAACATCCGCCATCATGGGGAAAAAATATAACTTGACTTAATCCCATGTTCCCCTCTAGTGATGGCCCAGTTTTCTTTAGAGTAAAACCTCAAAGAGTTTTCTATATTACTGGACATTTGTCTCCTCTCTTGCCATTCTTTGGTGGAAAGCAATCTAATCAGGCTGCCCCACCACTGCATAACAAAGTTCTCAAAGACTTCAAGGCTGCTAAAGCAACTTTTGGGTTTTATTTGATCTCTCAACAACACCTGATAATGGTTTATTCTGTCCTCTTTGAAGCACCTTCTTCCCTTGGCTCACCCTCAACTTCCCTCCTCCCCAGCCTCTTTTTCAGACTCTAGGGCTGGTTCTTACTCATCTCCCTGACCTCTAAATATTGGAATGCTTCCATGCTCAGTTCTCAGTCTCTGTCTCTCCTCTCTCTACACCCACACCCTAGGTTATTTTATTCAGTTTCACAGCTTTAAAGACCATCTAATTGCTGCACTTCCCAAATGTATTTCTCCATCCCAGGTCCTTCCACTGAACTCCAGAGTCTTATACCCAACTCTTCACTAATAAGCATCTTAAACCCAGTGTGCTCAAAACTGAGCTCTTTACATCCTCCAAGCCTGTTCTTCCTGCAATCTTTTCCGTCTCAGTTAATAGCAGCTCCAGACTTCCAGGTGCTCAGACCACATATAGTGAGGTCATCATGGACTCCCTTCTTTCACATTCCACATCTACAACAAATCCTGTTGGTTCAAACAGTTCACTCGGTCTAGCCCACCATTCTGTAGTCCTCCTGCTTCTACCCTTTCATCCTGCAACTGATGCTCAACATGGAAGCTGATGTAAATCAGACTGTGTCACTTCTCTGCACAAAATCCCCAAAGGCTTCCCATCTCAGAGTAAAAACCAAAGTCTGCACAATGGCCAGTGGGTCTGATATGACGGTCAACTCTCCCCCATCCAACATCTCTTACCTCATCTCCAGCCATGCTCTGCCTTGGCCATTCTGCTCTTGCCACACTGGCCACATACTTCTGCCTCAGCGTCTTTGCTCTAGATGTTCCCTCTGCCTGGAATACTCTTCCCCCAGACGTCTTTCCTTCAAGTCTCTACTCAAATATCCCATTACGGGGGCAGCCATTCTTAACCACCCAACCCTCACACTCTCTTTCCCCCTGACTCTGCAACACTGCTCTTACTAGTACTTACACCATCTAAAATGCCACATTTTTGTTGAATGTCTGTATCTACCTCTCAAAATATAAACACAAAGAATGCTTTTTTAAAATCCCATGCTGCATCTTCAGTGTTTCAAATAGTGCCTGACACACAGCTGGTTATCAATAACTATGTATTGGATTAATGAGTAATTATTTTATTACATGAACTCCTTACAGCATCTAGTAGGTTACAGGGATAGAACTGATGCTTAATAAGTCTTACCTCAAAATGAATATAAGGTATGGCCAGATAGAATCAAGCTGAGGAAAACAAAAAATAAGAACTATATATTTACAGTCACCTAAAATCTTGCCCAGGTCATTGGCTTATAGAACTCTGGGTGTGCTTGTGGTCCATGTAGCAGGTGCATGCATATACATGGAAGTGTGTGATTAGCAAGGTGCATTTTTAAAAGGTATTGTTAATAGTTTAGCTTGTGTTTCAGTTGATGTGCCCCCTTCAGTGCTGGTCTCTGCAGAAAGAGCTGTCTCCAAATCACTGGTGTGCAGGTACAAGCATAAACAAACACAGAGACACCCACATAAACAAGAAAAAGGTGTTTACTACAGATAACATCGGAGCCTGTCAGGTTCTGCTTCCAAGGAAGTGGTGTAGGCTGATAAATGACTGCTTATAAAATGCTGATAAATTTATGACCAAGCAGGCAAGTCTGTCTAGTCTAGTCCCAAATTCCCATCCCTCTTCTGCCACACCATTTCTCTCCAAGTCTATGCACATTTCTTTTTTAAATCAAACAACTGAGAACACAAGTATAACCAACTTCAAAGAGTCTAGCTCCAATGACAACTTCTCTGATCTTCTCAGCTGAAATGGACCTCTACTTCTTCTGAACCTTTGTAACACTTTTTATGTAGTTTTTATGGCCTGTCATTTTTTACAACATATTACAGATATTTTGGAATTTATTGTTTCTTCCCAAGTATATTATGAACAACATCTGTATCCTTCTATGAATCTTGGTAGACATTTTGCTAAATGTTACTAAACAAGGCTCTTTATTGCTGAAATTTTCTTATCTCTCTGGACTCATTTATGCCTCCTTGCTTTCTTCTTTCCATCCATCCATCCATCCATCCATCCATCCATCCATCCAAGTATTTGTTTAGTGCTTACTATGCTACAGGTAGTATTCTAGATGTTGAGCGTACAGCATGAATTCCTGGTCTTACAGAACTTACTACAGTGCATAACACATTACATATTATTCTCCAAATATACCACATAATTGCATGCCTTCCTGTCTTTGCACAACCTACTGCATCTTCCTAGAATGACTTTACCCTCACCTTGTCTATCTAGAAAATTCCTATGTCCCTTCAGTGCCAGCTTGAAGTATCACTTCCCCTGGAAGGGCTTTACTAACTTTCCTGGGTAGAGCTGGTGCTTCTGTATTATACTCTCTTAATAATTTGTGCTTTCTTTGGCATTTCAGTTATTTATATATCTTCCTCCCCTTTAAGCTCTGAACATCTTGAGGTTAGGCTCCTTTCTGGCCAAAAGTTACTTGGAAAAGTGTTTGGTCTATATGAGAGCTCAATAAAGATCTATTGACTTTCTTCATTCTATCAATATATTAATTTACTCAAACTAATAAATGCAACTTAAATATATATATTTTCACAGAAGCAGGAAAGGAGGACAACAAGAGAAGTACAGCAAAGAGATTAAGAAAGATAAAGGTATAGTGTGGATTCTATATGATGTGAGTTCTTTACTCTCTTGTTCTCTTCATTCTGATACGAACAGTGACCATGTAATATTTATTTATTTATTATTATTTTTAGTTTATTTATTAATTTTTACACCCAATGTGGGACTCAAACTCACAACCCTGAGATCAAGAGTCAATGCTCTTCCAACTGAGCCAGCCAGGCGCCGCTGACCATGTACTAAATATTTATAAGGAAATCTGGGGCCTTCAGCTTGAAAGTGTCTCATGATACAGAAATGAAAAATTACTGTTGGATTAATGACACATAATGCAAGGAGAACATGGGACCTGAACATGTTACAAGAAGAAAGCTTTTTCAAGACTGTTCTTATATCTATACAAAATTTCTTAACAAAAATTAAGTCTAAATCGATCATGGACTTAAACATAAAATACAAAGAGAAATCAGCAAGATATATAAAGAATTATATAACGTAACCAAGTGAGGGTTATCTCAAGGATGTAAAACTAATTCAATATTCAAAAATCAATCAGTGTAATCCACCATAGTAATAGACTAAAGAAAAACCACATGGTCATATCAATGAATACAGAAAAAAAATTTGACAAAATTTGATCCCTATTTATAATAACAACACTTAAAAAATAGGAAGAGGGGGGAGCTTTCTTAATTTGATAAAAAGCACCAACAAAAGATCAACACCAACATTCTACTTTGTATTGAAAGAATGAATGCTTTTCCCCTAAAATCCGAAACAAGGCAAGGATGTATGCTTACTCTCACCACTCTTGCTGAAAATTCTAGTGAGGACAATAAAGAAATGGACATAAAAGGCATACAGTTTGGAAATGAAGAAAAAAACTGTCCCTATTTGCAGATGATATAATTTTCCACATAGAAAATCCCAAGGATATAGGGAAAAAAAAAGAAAAAAAAGAGCTAAAAATCTCCTGGGACTAATGAGTCAAGTAAGGTCACAAGATACAAGATAAACATATGAAAATCAATTTGCTTCAATATGCTAGCAGTGAACATGTGGGCATAGAGAACAAAAATAAAATGCTATTTATAGTTTGTTTTTAAAAAATTAAATAAGTGTAAATCTAACAGAATATGCACAGGACATGTATGCTGATAGCTATACAATGCTGAAGAAAGAAAAAAAAACCCAAATACCATGATCATGAATGAGAATACTCAACATAGTACATCTCCCCAAATTGATGCTCAGGTTTAACATAATCTCAAAATTTCATCAAGAGTTTTTACATATGTAAAGAAAATTACACTAAAGTGTATATAGGAAGGCAAAGAAAGTGTAAAAAAAATTGAAAAATATGATAAAAGAGGGGCTATTAATTCACTAGATTCCAATAATTATTATATATACACATACAGTTCTCAAGACTATGTGGCACTGGCAGAGGGACACACACACAGAACAAAGGAATAGAAGAGAGAACCCAGAAACAGAGCCACACAAATACACCCAACGGATTTCTGACAAAGGTGAAAAGCAATTCAATGGAAGAAAGACAGCCATTTCAACAAATAATGCTGAAGCAAGTGGATATCCATAAAGAACTAAATCTAAATCTCACCTCTTATATAAGAACTAAAAATGAATGATAGACTTAAATGTAAAACTAGAAAACATTTAGGACAAAAAAACGGAGGAAATCTATCAGGTTTAGGGCTAAGAAAGAGTTCTCAGACTTGACACCAAAAACAGAATCCATAAAAGGCAAAAGCTTATAAATTAGACTTCAATGAAATGTAAAACTTTTGCTATGCAAAAGTCTTTAAGAGGACGAAAAGACACATACAGACTGAAAGTGAAGGGATGAAGAAAGATATTTCATGCAAACAGAAATGAGGGGGTAAAAAAAAAAAAAAGCTAGTATGGCAATACTTGTATCAGACAAAATAGACTTGAAAACAATGTAACAAGGGACAAACAAGTGTTAAATGATGAGAAAGCAATCAATCCAAAAAGAAGATATAACAATTGTAAATATCTATGCATCTAACACAGGAGCACCTAAACACATAAAGCAATGAGTAAGAGACATAAAGAGAGAAGTTGACAATTAATACAGTAATGGTAGGGGACTTTAACACTCCACTCACATCAATAAACAGATCATGCAGAGAGAATATCAATAAGGAAACAGTGCCTCTGAATGACACATTAGATCTGATGAACTTAACAGATATGTATAGAACATTCTATCAAAAAACAGCAGACTACACATTCTTTTTAAGTGCACATGGAACAATCTTGAGGAAAAACTGCATGTTAGGCCACAAAAAATCTCAGTAAATCTAAGAAGATTGAAATCACATCAAACATCTTTTCTGACTACAACAGTAAGGAAACTAGACATCAATTACAATAAAAAATAAAACAAAATGAAACTGGAAAAAATCACAAACACATAGAAGCTAAACAACATGCTATTAAACAACCAGTGGGTTAATAAAAAATTAAAAAATGAAATTAAAAAAAACACATGGAGACAAATAAAAACGAAAACACAATGGCCTAAGATCTTTGGGATGCAGTGAAAGCAGTTCTAAGAGGGAAATTTATAGCAATACAGGTCTACCTCAAGAAACAAATAAAAAAAAAAAAAACACCTCAAACCATTTAACCTTACATTTAAAGGAACTAGAAAATGAACAAAGCCCGAGGCTAGTAAATTGCAGGAAATAATAAAGATCACAGCAGAGATAAATGAAGTGAGACTAAAAAAACAGAGGAAATATCAACAAAACCAAGAGGTAGTTCTTTGAAAAGACAAACAAAAGTGATAAACTTTTAGTCAGACCCATCAAGAAAAACAAAAGAGAGAACTCAAATAAATAAAACTAGAAATGAAAAAGGAGAAGTAACAACCAGCACCACAGAAATACAAAAGATTGTAAGGGACTACTACAAAAAATTATATGCCAACAAACTATACAACCTAGCAGAAATGGAATGAATTCCTGGAAACACACAATCTTCCAAAACTGAATCAAGAATGAACAGAAAATCAAAACAGACTGATTACTAGTAAAAAAAAAAAAAAAAAAATTGAATTGGTAATTAAAAACAAAAACAAAAGCAAAAACAAAAAACCTTCCAACAAACAAAAGTCCAGGCCAAAATGGCTTCACAAGTTAATTCTACCAAACATTAAAGAAGAGTAAATAACTATTTGTCTCAAACTATTTCACAAAATAGAAAAAGGAAAGAAAGCTTCCAAATTCATTCTATGAGGCCAGCATTACTCTGATACCAAAACCAGAAAAAGTGGCTACAAAACAAAACTCTAGGCCAGTATCTCTGATGAACATAAATGCCAAAATCTTCAACAAAATATCAGCACACCCAATTCAACAATGCACTAAAAAGATCATTCGCGACAATCAAGTGGGATTTATTCTGGGGATGTAGGGATGGTTAAATATCCACAAATCAACCAATGTGATACATCACATTAACAAAATGAAGGATAAAAACTCTCAACAAAGTTGGTTTTGAGGGAACACACCTCCACATAATAAAAGCCATATTTGAAAAACTCACAGCTAACATCATATTCAATGGTGAAAAACTGAATACTTTTCCTGTAAGATCAGGAAAAATGAATGTCCACCTTGCCACTTTTGTTCAGAGTCCAGAGTGCTAACCATTACACCATGGAACCCCACTCACTTTTGTTCACTATAGTACTGGAAGTCCTAGCTGGCACCAATCAGATGAGAAGCAAAAGGCATCCAAATTGGTAAGGAAGAAATAAAACTTTCACTATTTGTTAATGACATGACACTATTTATATATAAATCCTACAGATTTTACCAAAATATTATTAGAACTGATAAATGAATTCAGTAAAGTTTCAGGATACAAAATATACAGAAACGTTTTGTGTATTAGTGTTTCTATACACTACTGATGAGGTAGCAGAAAGAGAAATTAAGAAATAACCCCATTTACAATTGCACCAAAAAGAATACCTAGGAATAAATTTAACCAAGGAAGCAAAAGACCTATACTTTGAAAACTATTAGAAATTAATGAAAGAAACAGAAGATGATATAAGCAAATGGAAAGATATACCATGCTCACGAATTAGACAGATTATTATTGTTAAAATGTCCACACTACCCAAAGCAAATGACAGATTCAATATAATCTCTATCAAAATACCAAAAGGATTTTTAAAAAACTAGAACAAATAATACTAAAAGTTGGATAGTGCCACAAAAGAACCTGAATAGCCAAAGCAATCTTTTTTAAAAAACATGTTTATTTATTTTGAGAGAGAGAGAGAGCAAGCGAGCAAGCAGGGGAGCGGAAGAGAGATAGAGGGAGAGAGAGAAAATCCCAAGCAGGCTCCATGCTATCAGTGCAGAGCCTGACACGGGGCTCAACATGGGTCCTGAGCCCATGAACTGTGAGATGATGACCTGAGCTGAGAGCCAGATGCTTAACCGACTGAGCCACCCAGCACCCCCAGCCAAAACAATCTTGAGAAAGAACAAAGCTGGAGGTATCACATCCCAGATTTCAAGATATAATACAAAGCTATAATAATCAAAACAGTATGATACTGGCACAAAAATAAATACACAAATCAATCAAATAGGATGAAGAGCCCAGAAAAAAACCTCATGCTTACACAATCAATTCATCTATGACAAAGGAGGCAAGAATATAGAATGGAGAAAAGACAGTCTCTTCAGTAAATGGTGCTGGGAAAACTAGACAACTTTATGCAAAAGAAAGAAATTTCTTATAAAAATAAACTCAAAATGGATTCAAGATCTAAACGTGAGATGTGGAACCATAAAATTCCTAAATGAAAACACAGGCAGTAGTCTCTTGGACAGCAGCCTTAGCAATATATTTATGAATATTTCTCTTCAGGCAAAAGAAACAAAACCAAAAACAACAAGTGGGACTAACTAAAATAAAAAGCTTTAGCATAGTGAAGGAAACCATCAACAAAACAAAACAAAACAAACCAACCTACTGGATGGGAAAAGATATTTGCCAATGATTTATCTGACAAAGCGTTAATATAAAAAAAAATAAAGAACTTATGCAACTCAACAACCAAAAGAAAAAATATCTGATTAAAATATGGGCAGAGGATCTGAACAGACATTTCCCTAAAGAAGACATACAGATAGTTAACACAGACAAAAATGAAAAGATGCTCAACATTAGTAATCGTCAGGGAAATGAAAATAAAACCACAATGAGATATCACTTCACACCAGTTAGAATGGCTGTTATCAAAAAGACAAGAAATATAGTAAGTATAGGCAAGGATGTGGAGAAAAGGGAACCCTTGTGTTGCTGATGAAAATTTAAACTGGTGAAATCACTGCGGAAAACAGTATGGTGGTTCCTCGAAAAATTAAAAATAGAACTATCATATGATCCAGTAATTCTACTTCTAGATATTTACCATTCCCCCCATCAAAAACCCTGAAAACACTAAATCAAAAAGATACATGCATCTCTATATTCATTTCAGCATTATTTACAACAGCCAAGATATGGAAAGTGTCCATCCATAGATGAATGAATAAAGAAGATGTGTACACACACATACACACACACAGAGAAGAATGTTACTTGCCCATTAAAAGAGATCTTGCATTTGAAACAATGTGTATGTACGTAGAGGGTATTATGCTAAATGAATTAAGTCAGAGAAAGACAAATACCATGTGATTTTACTTACCTGTGGAAATTCGAAATCAAAACAAGCAAACAAACAACAGCAACAAACCAGAAACAGACTTATAAATGTAGAGAACAAACTGGTAGTAGCCACAGGGGTGGAGGTGGGGGGAATGTGTGAAATAGTTGAAGTGGACACAGAGGTATAGACTTTCTGTCATAAATAAGTCATGGAGATGAAAAGTATAGCATAGGGAATAATACCGTAACAGTGTTGTATGATGACAGATGGTAACTACACTATCATGGTGAACACTGCATAATGTATAGAAATGTCAAGCCACTATGTTGTGCACCTCAAACTAGTAACACTGCATATCAAATATACTTAAATAATACAAATTTTAAAAAAGATAAAAAGAGAAGCTTTTGAGTGGGAGAAAATACTTGCAAACCACATATTCAACAAAGAATAATATCTGGTAACATACAGAAAACTATCACACTCAACAGTCAGAAAAGGGAATTAGGGCAAGGGCAAAAGACATGGAAGACACTTCACTGAAGAGAATATACAGATGGTAAATCTGTATACATGTAAAGATGCTCAATATCTTTAGCTGTTCTGGAAACAGAAATTAAAATACAATGAGATATCACAGATCTATCAGAATTGCTAAAATAACAACACAAAATGCTGGCAATGAGGCAGAGAAAACGGGTCACTCAATATTGCTGGTAAGAGTCTAAAATGATCAGGGTGCCTGGGTGGCTTTGTTGGTTGAGTGTCTGACTCTTGATTTTGGCTCAGGTTATGATCTTGCAGGTTCGTGGGATTGAGCCCCTTGTCAGTCTCTGTGCTGAAAGCATGGAGCCTGCTTGAGATTCTCTCTTTCCTTCTCCCTCTCTCCCACCCTTAAAATAAATAAATAAACTAAAAAAAAAAAAAAAAAGAAAGAAAGAATCTAAAATGATATAGCCACCCTGGAAAAGAGTTTGGTCATTTAAAAAAAAAACTAAACATGCAACTCCTATACACCACAGCAAATGCTCTGCTCTGCTGGGTAGTTATCCCAGAGAAATAAAGATTTACATTCATACAAAAATTTTTCATGAATGTTTATATAAATTTTGTTTATAATAGCTCCAAACTGGAACAATCTAAATGTCCTTCAATAGGTAAATGGTTAAATAAACTGTGATGCCATAGGATACTACTTAGCAATAAAAAAAAAAAGTATTGACACATGCAAAGTCTTGAGTGAATCTCCACAGAGTTAGGCAGCATCAACAAAGCCAATCCCAAAAGGCTACATACTGCCCAATTCCACTCATGTACCATTCTTGAAACGGACAGAAGATTAGTGGTTGTCAGTGGTTTAAAGGAGGGGCTTGGAGTAGGACAGATGTGAGTATGGCTATAAAAGGGCAGTATGAAAGATTCCCGCGGTGATGGAAATGTTCTAGATCTTGACTGTATCAATATCAACATTCTTGTGATGTTGTAGTACAGTTTCAGAAGATGTTACCATTGTGAGGAAACTAGTAGAGGGTATGTGGGGTCTCTGTATTACTTTTACCACTACATATGAAACTAAAATTATCTCAAAATAAAGTTAATTAAAAGGAAACTGATCCACAAGAGAATTGGAATGTTCACAGATGGGAAATGTATTTGAAGAAAACCATAAGGAGGAAAGGACTATTTCTCAGAGAAGAAAAATAAAGATCATGGAGAGAAAGGTTAACAGCTGGCTACCGACTATGACCAGATCCAGCTGTCCTCAATCTTTTCCAGTCAGGGATAGGGATGGGATCTTAGGGATTCATACTGTGAAAATATGAATAAACTTCAGAGTTCAGACTTCTGAGCAGGAGGGCACAAAATACCAAGACTCACCAGGATTTCCAAACCTTTCAAACTAATGCCAGCTCTAGGGATTGTAGGCTGTCCAGGCAAGGCATGATTCTAGGCCTTAGGGAATAAAAGTTCCCAGAGAAACAACAAACTTAAGATGCCAACAAGCTTCTCTTTTTCTGTGTAGTAGTCAGCCTCCACGATAGCCCTCAATGAGTCTTATTTTCCAGTATAGCCTTATGTAGTCCCCTCCCATACTGAATAAGGATGACCAACAGCATATTGCATAAATGACCGTGCAGCTTTGAAGGCTAAGTAATTAAAGATGCTATAGCTTCTTTCCTGTTTGCCTTTGGATAAGCTGCCATGTTGTGAGGATACTCAAGCAGTACCGAGGAGTGCACATGGTGAGGAACTAAGTAAGGCCTTCTGCCAGCCATGTAAATGAGCTATTCTTAGAAGCAGATACTTCAGCCCCAGCCAAGCCTTCAGATGCCTGCAGCAGTAGGCAACTTTTTAACTGTAATTTAATGAGAGACCCTGAGCCAAATCCACCAATCTAAAGTGCTCCTGAGTTCTCGACTCACAGAAACCCTAAGAAATAATAATATTTATTGTTGTTTTAAGCCAGTAAGTTTTAAACCTTTTGTTATGCTTTAATAAATAACTAATACATTCTACTTTCCATTTCTAGGGCTAGGTGGGTATAACCAAGGGTAACCACTGGGAGGAAAGCCTTGTCTATTTAGAAGACTAAAAGCAGCTCAAGCCTAAAAGATAGACAAATAGGCCATTGGAACAGAAGGTTCCAGAAACAGACCCATACATACTTCATCACTAGATTTGTGAAAAAGTTGATACTGCAGTACTATAAAGAAAAGAACTGTCTTTTCAATAAACGGTGATAGGTCATTTCGTAAGTATGAAGAAAGATTCTTTTTATTCTTAAATGGTTGTTTATTTTTGAGAGAGAAAGAGAGAGAGAGAGTGCACAAGCAGGGGATGGGCAGAGGGAGACCAAGCAGACTCCTGTCAATGCCGAGCCTGGCATGGGGCTTGAACTCACAAACTGTGAGATTATGACCTGAGCTGAAATCAAGAGTTGGGTGCTTAACTGACTGAACGATTCAGATGCCCCAGAAGACTCTTAATCCTTTTTTATGCTATATATGAAAATTAATTTCAGATCATTATAAATCCAAATGTGAAAGATACAACATTATAAAGCATTTAGAGGAAAATGCCTTCATGGCTTTGGGCTACACAAATTTGTGGAATACTCAAAAGTTGCTAATAATACAAGAGAAAAAGTGATCAATGTTATTACATTACACTTAGTGTCTGGTCACCATCAAGAGGATGAAAAACCAAGTGAGTAAGAGGAGATATTTACAATACATATATCCATGAAGACTCATATTCAGAATATATTTAAAAAAATCCAACTCCACATATTAGCAGGAGAAAGACCACTTAATAGAAAAATGGGCAAAAGATCTGAATAGGCACTACACAAAAGACATCCATCCAAAAGGCTGTAAGCATAAAAGAAGATCTTGATTTCATTAGCCATTGCAAAATGCAAATTAATACCACTACACAACCACCAGAATGGTTCTAACAACAAAGACTGATAGTAATAAGCATGGGGAAGAGTATGGAGAAACTGAAACTTTCCATACCGTATTAGTAAGAGTGTAAATTGGTATAACCATCTTGGGAAACTATGGCAGTATCTACAAAAGCTGAACATATACCCCAGGACCTCACAATTCTACTCCTAGATACATGCCCTAAATAATTATGTACATATATCCACCAAAATACATGCACAAGTATGTTCATTGCAACACTTTTCAGAAATGCCCAGCCTGGGTGGCTCCATTGGTTAAGCGTCCAACTTCAGCTCAGGTCATGATCTCACGGTTCGTGGGTTCGAGCCCCGCATCTGGCTCTGTGCTGACAGCTCAGAGCCTAGAGCCTGCTTCAGATTCTGTGTCCCCCTCCCCCTGCCCCTCCCCCGCTTGCACTCTGTCTCTCTCAAAAATAAATAAAAACGTTAAAAAAAAAAAAAAAAGAAATGCCCATATCATGCTTGCGTTTCTGCTCTATTTCAAGTGCTTATTATGTACACGTGGACTGCCGTGCTAGTTTCCTAATTAAATACTTATAAAATGCATCCAGTTTAATCTTCTAGTTTTTATAAATACTTATTTTTGAGAAGGGGGATAGGGGGCTTGACAGGGAAAGGGCAGAGGAAGGGGGACAGGATCCAAAGTGGGCTCTGTGCTGACAGCAGAGTCTGATGTGGGGCTCGAACTCATGAACCATGAGATCATGACCTGTGCCAAAGTTGGACACTTAACTGACTGAGCCATCCAGGTGCCCCTAATCTTCCAGTTTAATCAGAGCAAAACTCTGATCACGTTACTCCTCCCACTATCCAAAATTTTAATGGTTCCCTGTCAATTGCATAGCAAAGTTCAAATTCTATGGTTTAGGGTTTTTTTTAATTAAAAAAATTTAAATTTATTTTCAATGTGGTAAAATACACTGAACATAAAATTTACTATTTTAACTACTTAATTGTACAGTTATTTCTGTGGCATTAAGTATATTCACATTGTTGTAGAGCCATAAACACCTTTTTCATCTTCCCCAACTGAAATTCTATGTCTGTTAAACACTAATTCACAATTCTCCACTATACCCTGTCCCTAAAAACCACCATTATACTTTCTGTCTCTGTGAAATGGACTACTCGTGTATGTGGAATCATACAATATTTGCCCTCTTGTGACTGGCTTATTTCACTTAGCATGAGGTCTTCAATGTTAATCCATGTTGTAGCATGTGTCAAAATCTCATTCCCTTTTAAGGTTGAATAATATTCCATTATGTGTAGATGTCACATTTTGTTTATCCATTCCATCTGCTGATGGGCTCGAGTTCTGGGGCTCAGTTTTAGAGCCTTTACGATTCAGCTCAAACCTGCATTCCCATCTCATTTATACTCCTTTATTTATAATGTGATATATACATACATACATATATATACACACACTGTTACTACTCAAACCAAGTTGATTTCTCACTGTTTCCTAAATATACTTTTCTACCTTCACACGCTCAATTTCCTTGTCTGAAAAGCGTCCCAATCTTCCCTGTCTAAATTGTCCAAAGTTTTTCTTATATTTGAATGCTTTCCTCTAATGTCACCATTTTTGATCATCCTTCATTCAAGGTTCCAACATCTAGAGCTTTTTCAGAACAGAGAGTCTTCCCCTTTCACAGAACCTCACACAGGGCCTTCCTGCAGTGCATGAGTGCTCTTATTCATTGAACTAAGTGAACTAGCTAAATTTCATTAAAACATAAGTGTACATACTTATATGCTTAAACATCTCACCATGAGTTTTTTTCTTGTTTTCAATAATAAGCTGTATTAAGCCACTTAAAAATGTCAAATAGACAATATGAAGAGTTAAAAGGGTATCTCTTTCTTCCTAATTCCTGGTACAACCCAGCCAGGCAGAAAAAAACCTATTAATTCAGAGCAACACAAACTCAAAGCAAGGGGCACAAATGCACAGAACTAAGGAGAGCAGGACTGAGATGCTATAGAGTAGGATGAGAAAAGCCTGAGCTCAGAGTGAAAAGACTTGAATTACAGTCCTTGTTCTTGCTCTATAAACTTGGACAAATTTTTTTAAGTTTCCTAAGCCTCAATAACCAGGCATATAAAAGGGGAAAAATACAAAACTAATAATATTGCATACAGTAATAAGTAAAATTAAAAAACATAAACGCACCTAGAACCAACCTTGGCATGATAGGTGCCAAGTACATAGTTCTTGAATTAAAAGCAGTCCAAGGAGATTCGTGAGATCATGAAATTGGCAGAAGAGTTATCATTATAGAAGATCCCCAGATTTTCCACTCTATGTTCTTTCTTCTCAATCACCATTAAGAAGACATTATTGGAGCACCTGGGTGGCTCAGTCGGTTGAGTCTGATTCTTGGTTTTGGCTCAGGTCATGATCTCATGGTTCCTGAATTTGAAGCCCACATCAGGCTCAGTGTGCTAACAGCATGAAGTCTGTTTGGGATTCTCTCTCTCCCTCTCTCTCTGCCCCTCCCATGCTCACACACTCTCTCTCTCTCAAAATAAATAGACAAACTTAAAAAAAAGGCATTATCTTTTCTTCCTTCTTGCCCTGTATCACACATCAGCAACTGCTCTGAATTCTGCCTCTTTTGGTTAAAGCTATGACTCTTCTTCAGTTTCTCAGGTTCAAAATTAACTACTTCTATTCAGTTCTTCCTGCTACTTCACTGCTCATGCCAAATCAACAAGCTCCTTTGTAGCATTCAGTAAAACAAGCACAAATTCTGCTAAATGTTTTGAGGGATATAGAAAAGAGGTAAGATTAATTACTTTCAAGTAACTTATGAGTTTACAATGTTGCAGGAATAAAAGAGATGAACACATGTCCCTAAAATGAAAAAGCAAATGTTGGGGTACCTGCCTGGCTCAGTCGGTAGATCATCTGACACTTGACCTCAGGATCGTGAGTTCAAGCCCCATGTTGGGGGTGGGGCCTACTTAATTTTTTAAAAAAGGGAAAATTTTTAGAAGTACCATAAAGAAATATATAATATGTTATTAGACCCCTGAAGTAGGTAATCAAATTTGGTTGGGGCATGGAGAGAGAAAGGGAGAAAGAGAAATATGAATGAATATGAACAATGAAGAAGACAGGGTGTAATAGTTTGGGGAAGGAAGGAGAAATGGACATTTCTTCTACAGGACAGAGTATGACCAAGGTCTGGGTATGGGAAAAGGTAAGACAAGTTCAGAAAATATGGAATGGTCTCTTTTAAAAGTGTAGAAAAGGAGAAAAAGAAGAGCTCAGGGGTCCCGGAAAGCTTTTAACACCACGCTAAGAAATTCTTTCTTTTATTGGTAATGGGGAGCCACTGAAGAGTATAGATCAGCAGAGAAGTAACTGTTGCTGTGCTGTTATCTGGCACAATGATGAAGACAAGCCACAGAAAGGAAAAATGAGAGGCAGAAAAAACTATTTAGAAAGCTGTTGCAGTAATCTGCCATCCTGAAAGAAAATGGCAAGGAGACAGAAAGGGAAAGGCAATGCAAGTCACTTTATTCAACAATGGGGCTTAAAAGAGTATAGGGTATAGGGGCCTACTCTCAGGAAAGTTAGAACCTTCCATTTGTGTCTGTGATTAAGAGAACACCACCATCTTCTCTGATGAAACAGAAGTGACTGTTTTCCTTTTGTACCCAAATCCAGTCAAAAAAACCAAAACCATTTCACAACCATTTAGACCACATGTGCGTACACATGACCTGGAAATTGCATCACTCCCAGTGTTGAGAGGAGTGCATGTCCCATATGAACCTGTCTCTGTTCTTTACGTTAGATTCCAAGGTAGCGTGTAGAATGAGGCCATGACTTCCTCCTGTTGCTCTTGGCACCTAGAACCCTTAGGTGGTTGGGGGGGGGAGGGGCAAGTTAGCTCTACACTGGCCACAGTGCATAGGATGTTATGTTCAGGTCTGGCTGTGGTGACGGGACTTGAAATCCTATAGTACTAGGATTCAGTGAGCTTCTGCCTGGAGTCATGATTATAATGTTCTAAGATATAAGGGGCTGACATGTGGAAGAGCAATTTGATTTATTTTGGGTGATCCCACATTCTAAAGTTGAACTACTGCCAACAGGCATGTACTACAGAAAAGCAGATTTTTGCTCAGTGTAAGTAAGAATTTTCTGAAAGAGTGGTCCAAAGCAGGGCCCTTGGAAACTGGGGAACTACTCAGCATTGGGGATACTGAAGACAAGACAGCCTAGGCCAGGGGTCAGCAAACTTGTTCTGTAAAGGGCAGAGAGTAATTCTTTCATGCTTTGCAGGCCATATAGTCTGTCACAACTATTCAAATCCATAATGGCAGGGAAGAAGCCACAGACAATTTGTAAGCAAACAAGAATGGCTGTATTCCAATAAAACTAGGTAGAAAAAGTGGTATTGGGCAAGATTTTTTTGCCGACCCCTGGCTTAGGCTAAGGGTGAGAAGGGGGACTGAAAGGGGCCTCAATCAGTGGATCAATAGACAGACAAGGGATTAAGGTCTCTTCCAATTTTGAGAGTCTTATGTATTAGTAACCAAGAAAATCTAATATTGTAACACCTCATTCAATCAGATTAGATTCTCAAAACACAGGGATGTGTGCTTTTAAATAACTAACTGTTAACTAGAACACCTTTGTATTTTCAGCCTTAACAGCTGAAAACGTTTCCAAAACCCCAGAATTTTCTGCCTTGCCTTAGGTATCAACTGAAGATAACAGAACTTTTCTTTGATGACTAAGGACTTCTTGAGCTTCATATCATCTTTCTAGATACCAAATCTCACATGCCTTGTGGTTAAAATTGTAGAAAGGTCAAGACACTTCTTGGAAGAGGGTTTTGTGTAACTCCTAGAAATGGGTGTGTCCTTTGAACTTCCCTCTTTCTGATGAGAGTGAAGCCCAAAAGTGCTAATAAACCAGGAGAGTCCTGTCAAGTGAGGAGTATAGTTAGTTATAATATAACCTCAGAATCTGAGGTTCCTGGATGGTATCAACTGACTGAACTTATTAGTCAGGGATACTAAAAACATATTTTCATCTTCAAAAAGTTCTTTGCTTTATATGTAAAAAAAAAAATTCACCAACATCACAATTGCATACACACACACACACACACACACACACACACACAGAGTCACTCATTCACCTTTCTTTTAGTGAAACTTCCAGTTCAAACAATCACAAAGACATAGAAGAATGTGATTTGACTTGTGAGTATGTGAGGCACAACCACATCTCTATACACTGCAGCATGAAGTACACCAGGCCAGTCTTCTGTCCCATAACAGTTAAGAACAAACAATAAGAGTCCAGTGGATCATGTAATAGTCACAAATTTCTGGAGGACCACTTCTTGAGTGAGGAAGGGCTTCTTGTTATTCTTCCTCTAACAATCCTTCAACTACTCTAGACCATAGTGACTTTACTATGTGAGGAAAATGACTATGACTTCCCTGAGGGGGGAAAAATGGCACTTGCTGAACTCTTCCTATATATCATGTGCTTTCTATCCATTATCACATTTAATCCAAATCAATGCTGTAAGGCAAATATGATTCCCTTTTCACAGATGAGAAAAATGAGTTTCATTGAGGTTAAACAATTGGCAGAGATCTGCCCTACATCTTGTGGGTCAGGGCTAGGGTCCAGAAAGAACTTGAGAAGCTAATACAGATAAATTGCTGACTATACTGAGACACTGGCCAGAGAATCTGTGAAAGGTGAAGTTCAAAGTTGGTGACAGCAATAGAGGGATTAGAATCCAGGTCTCAGCTCTTAGTCCATAATTATTTCCACTCCTCAAATCCAAATCCCCCAGGAGAGGGAAGCATAATTACATGCTCCAGACTCATCCGAGTAATGAAGTTTCTCTCTGACTCCAATGAACCTTATTTGTTCCTGGGGAATGGAATCAACCTTATCTTATCACAAGACTGTTACATTCTGAGGTCAGGGTACTTTTGTATCTCCAGCATTTAGCAAAGTACTTGGTACATGGTACGTACTTTATAACTCTTCAATGAAAGGTATATGAAAAAAAAAAGAATATCTATTTGTCCCTCTTTGGAAAAAAACAAACAAAACCTTTTTGTCAGATGACCTGCTAATGTAACACTTCCAGGATTCTAACAACCTCTATCCTGGGAGATGGCACACAGACATCATAAATATGAAAGATCACTTTTATGTGAAACCGACTCCAACCCTAGGCTTCAGGGGGGAGATCATGGGATCCTTGGTTCACTGATGGGCACATGATCGAAGCCAGTCTTAACAGTCATTAAGATTCAACTCCAGGCCTCCAGTCTGTCTTTGACTCAAAGTGGCCTCTATCACTGGACAGAAAGTTGTGATGATATGAGCCTGAGGTTGTAGGGACAGCCGTTTGGAGTCTGAGAACAGCTAACCTGAAGAGTGTCAAGTTAGAAAGATGGATCTTGATGAAATGTAAGTCCTATTAAGCTGATCCTGAGCCCAGGTTTCCCCCTTGTAGGCTTAGGTGACTTTTCTCATTTAAAGGAATTTAGGTCAATATCTGGTCAACACAGGTCTTAAGCGTGTGTCCAGTACTGAGACCCAGAGCAGTTTGTTACCACAAGGGTAACTCAGGGGTCCTTCCCACGTGCTCTTATCATATTCATGATTCAATCCATTTTCAGCTTCCTTCGCTTTCAATTTCTTTTCTATTCCGTTTTAGTCGCCTTCCTGCTTTCAATCATTCAATCAACATTTATCCAACAGATCACTGCCAGGTCCTTCAGAATAGTACCCAGGTAGCTCAGTACTCTGAGCTCAGGACTCTGCTAATGGTTGCGAGCAGAGAACCACTCTACCTGGGAGGAGTCAGGGAAAGCTGAAGAGCACAAGCAACATTGTTGGGTCTTGGAGGATAAGTGGAGTTTTGCAGTTGCAGAAACAAGGCTGGAGGGGAAAAAGGCTTTTTCAGGAAAAGAGAATAATATGCATGCAGTTAACTCTTGTTATTCACAGTAGTTATGACCTATAAAGTCACCATGAACACTAAATTATTGAACACATATTCATTTTTCCTAGGAGAAAAACAGGGTTAGTTTCCTGCAAGCCCATGGTCACAGTATTTTTGTCAACCGATATAATCTTATCTCATGTTTGTGTTTAAAGACTCCTCATTTAATATATATTGTTGATTCATTAACACTGAATTCAGCCAACAGCACCGTAACTCAAGTCTGAATGAAGGTTGTAAATACACGTGTTTTCTCCATAAGGCACAGCACAATTTTCCTGAGCTTCAGAACACTATGCTTGGGGCCCTTTTTAAACAGCAAAACCACCAGTGAAAAGCATGGCATTAAACAGATGGAGGGAAGAGCATGAGAGCTGAAGCAAGAAGGCAGAGCACCACTCTGTCACCTCTGCTGGGGAATGTGTGTGTGGGGCACTGAAAGTTTCCAGTGCTCTGCACACAGGCACATCTGTGCCTGATCATGAAAGAAAGCACTGTGAGTTTTGCTTTGGGGGTTACAAATCAATTTTAGCAGGTAGGTGAATTTGCAAATGCAGAATCTGAAATCTGTGATTAGGAGGAATAACTACATATGGAAAACCTTGGGGCGTTCAAATAATAAGTAATAAAGCTAAGGTTGGTAAAGTTGAAGGAAGGAGGATGAAAAATTGTGAAAAGGAAATTACTGGAAAAGTGGTCTGGGATTATTTTAAGGGCTTCACGTGCAGAGTTTTATGTTTTTTCTGTATACCAATCACTTCTTTTTTTTTTTAAGTTGTGGTTGACATTCAAGGTTATATTAGTTTTTGAGTGTACAGGTCAATCATTCTTGATACCAAATGTTAATGTAAAATTTAGAATTTGAGAATTCCCCCATAGAGCAATAATGATTTTATAGTATTTATTAGCTAATAGATAAAAACTACTATGAATTCATTAACTCAATTATTTTATTAATTCAATTGTCTACATTTTTTAAAAAGTATGGATACTTGTAAATTCAGGGGGTAAATACTTGGTGTAAGTATGTGTTCATGTTTTCAAGGACCCAGGCCACCCTGTGGGAACCACTGTCATGTACTCAGGTGAGGAGCCTGCCTGGGCATAGAAGAAAGCATGTGCAAAGGTCCTGAGAAGAAATAAAGCTTGGCTCAAGGGAGGACCTGACAGGAGGTCATGGCTGGAGCACAATGAGCAGAGCAGAGAGTAGGAGGAGGGAAAGGCAGCAATAGATGATGATGGTGCCTTGTAGGTCATTTAATGAAGTTTAGATTTTATCTTAAATAGAAGATCCCTTAACAGGGATATAATTAAATAAATTGACATATCAGCAATTGAAGAAACAAGCTTGAGAACAATGTAGTATGATCCTATTTATGAACTCATATGTATACACATCACCACATATATATGTGTATGTACAGTATACATATATGTACACACACACACACACACACACACACACACACACACACTCCTGCATTTTACAAACACTTAGAAAAGTATTTCAAACTGGTACCAGTGGTTCTCTGTGGAGGAGAGTGGAGTATATAAGAGAAATAAGGGAACTTTCACATTTTGGGTGCATGGGTAGCTCAGTCAGGTAAGGGTCCAGCTCTTGACTTTGGCTTGGGTCATGATCTCACAGTTTGTGGGTTGGAGCCCCATGTTAGGATCTGTGCTAACAGTGTGGAGCCTGCTTGGGATTCTTGCTCTCCCTCTCTCTCTTTCCCTCCCCTGCTCATGCATTCTGTCTCTCTCTCATTCAAAATAAATAAATGTTTCTAAAAAGGGAACTTTCACAATTTAATCTATATGGTGGTCTTAAATAAACATGAGACCACTGAAAGGTTTTACACTTTATTTTCATATTTACATTTCTTAGTTTGTGGCAAATGCAGTGTAGAGGGCAAAGAGCATGAGCAGGGAGGCCAAATACACACTTTCTCAAGAAATAATGGTGATCTGGACCAGGACAGTGGCAAAGGACATATAGATCCAAGAAATACTTCAGAGGCTGAAATGCCTAATCTTGGCAACAGACCGAATATGGGAGATATGGGAGAAGGAAGTATAAAGGCAGACTCCTAAGATTTCCTACCTGAGCAAGTAGTTGGGCTATGTCATGGCTTAGGGTGAGAACCACAGCCACATCTCTCTGACAAGCCTATCACAATGCATTTTGGGCATTCTTTGCCTCAAATGCATCAAAAACAAAGGAGTAAAATGAATTGGACATGTGTGTGAGAGAGTGTCACATCTGGGAAACCAGAGAGCCTTGTATGAGTGATTACATTGACTAAATTGTATGAGATTGATTTCCCAAAGACCAGGTCAATCTTTCTGCAGGGGACTCATGGAAACCATTAGTGGAATTACCTCTTCCATTGACAAAACAACAAATGAGCTGTTGCCAGCCCTTTGTGTTTTGGAGAAACAAAGGTCATTCCGTTGAAGAACCTCTTTCTCATGTCCTTGAATGCTCTAAGTTGTATTTAAAGCCCTGAATTAAGCAAAGGTTACCAAAAACAAAAACAAAAAAACAAAAAACCAGGGCAACGTTGGAGGAAGGATAGACAAATCATGCCCATCAATATAGCTACACTGTTCCCCTTCCTCTAGGACAAAGGCTTCTCTCATCAGGCTCCCCCACTTCAAGTAATGGGAGAAGAGAAGGCTCCTGGGCTTTGGCTTCCCTACAGACCTGGTTTCATACTTTCTTAAACACATACCTGATTGTGTGACTTCCTTGCTTCAACAGAGGTACTCAAAACCTCAGTGTGTATCTGAATTTCGGAGACACATGTTCAAATGCAGATATTCCCAGGTACCAGGCCCGACAGAGATTCAAACTCAGTTAGTCTTGAGTGGGGTCCCGGACACAAACCCCAAGTATCTCCACAATAGAATGTCCAAGAATCCCATTCGGAGAAACACTGAACTGCATGGTTAATGGTGGTTAATGAAATGTGGTTACCATTTAGTGAGCTGCACTGAAAGAATAACTGGGTCATGGAGATCTGGGGTGTACTTCTAGCTCTCTCTCTGGTCATTTAACTGGGCATGTGAACCCAGGTTGGGGAGAACACTACTGCTCTGGTCCACAGAGTCCTCATTTATAAAGTGTGAATGTTCTATGTGGATCTGCAGCTTCCTTTCAATTACTGACATTTTAAGCCACAGGAAAAGACAAAAGGGTTGGTAATGTCAG
>NC_064808.1:58860261-58942125 GCF_023721935.1 Panthera uncia
GAGAGAGAGAGAGAGAGAGAGAGAGAGGTGGGGAGAGTCAGAGAGAAGCCCAAGCAGGCTCCACACTATCAGTGCAGAGCTGATGTGGGGCTCGAACCCATGAAACCACGAGATCATGACCTGAGCTGAAACCGAGAGTCAGATGCTTAACTGACTGAGCCACCCAGCTGCCCCTTTCCCCCTGGTTTTTTTAAAGTCAAAATTATAGTGGCTTATACAATAAGTTTTATATACAACAAAATTCACCTATTTTTTATTATAAATTTTTTTAACATTTATTTATTATTGAAAGAGACAGAGCATGAGCATGGGAGGGGCAGAGAGAGGGGGAGACACAGAACCTGAAGCAGACTCCAGGCTCTGAGCTCTGAGCTGTCAGCACAGAGCCCGAGGCGGGACCCGAACTCACAAACTGCGAGATCATGACCTGAGCCGAAGTCGGACACTCTACCAACTGAACCACCCAGGCGCCCCTAAAATTCACTCATTTTAAGAGTTCAGGCATGACAAATGTACATACCATTTAACCACCACCACAATTAACACAGAATAGTTCCAACACCCTAAAGGGGTCCCTTGAGCCATTTCTAGGTTAATTTCTACTCCCCACCCTGGCCACAGGCAACCACTGATCTACTTTCTATCACTATAAATTAGATCTGTCTTTTCAAGAATATAATAGAAATGGAATAATATAGCATATATTCTTTCATGGCTGGCTTCTTACATACAACATAAAGTTTTATGATTCATCCATATTGCTGTAAGCATCAGTAGTTTTTAAATTGCTGGTAGTATACTATTTTATGAAGGTACCATGATTTCTTTATCCATTCACCTATTGATGGACAATTAAGTTGTTTCCAGTTTGGGGCTATTATGAATAAAGCATCCATGAAAATTCATGCACATGTCTTTTTGTCAACATGTTTTAGTTTCTGTTAGGTAAATACCTATAAATGGAAGGGCTGCATCACATGGTAAGCATGTACCTGATATTGTAAGAAACTGTCACACTGTTTTTACAAAGTGGTTGTCAATTTTTGTGTTCCCACCAGCAATTTATGAGAATTCAGCTTCTCTAAAACACTAAGCCATTACAGCTAATCTAGTGGGTGTGCAGTAGTGTCTCACTATGTTTTTAATTTGCATTGCCCTGATGACTAATGATGTTGAGCAATTTTCCATGAGCTTATTGGTCGTGATCTTCTTTTGTGATGTGTCTGTTCAAATCTTTTGCCCATTTTTAAATTGAGGTTTTTTGTTTGTTTTTGCTTTATTACTGAGGAGTAAGAGTTCTTTATATATTTCTGGGTACAGTCCTTTGTCAGTTATCTGTACTGAGAATATTTCTCCCAGTCTATGGCTTGCTTTTTCATTTTTTAAATGGTGTCTTTTAATGAGCAAAAGCCTCTAATTTTGAGCAATCAAATTTATTGTTTTTTTTTTAGTAGCTCTGACATTTTTCTGTCTTATGTTTCTTCTCTAAGAAACTCCTTTCTATCCCAAGACAAAAAGATTTTCTGCTTTGTTTTCTCCTGGAATTTTTATAATTTTAGTTTTACGTTTATGTCTATGATCCATCTTGGTGCAGACTGTGAGATAAGGATCATGGTCCATGGTTTTCAAATGGATATTCAGCTGTTCTAGCAGTGTCTCGGAAAAGAAATATCCTCTCTCTCTGGAGACTGCTTTGGCTTTTTTGTTCCAAGTCAATGACTAAATATATGTAGGTCTATTTCTGGATTCTCTATTATGTTCAATTTATCTCTCTATATGCTTATGTCAGTATCATACTGTCTTCATTACTTCAGTTTACCTGGAAATTACCTGGAAGTTACCTGGAAATCAGGTAATGTGTGAATCCTCCAATTTCAATCATTTTCAAAATTGTTTGGCTATTCTAGTTCCTTTGCATTTCCATACAAATTTTAGAATCAGATTATCAATTTCTATCAAAAAAAACAAACCTCCAAAGTGCTGGATTTTAACTGGGATTGCATTAAATCTAGAGATCAATTTGGAAAGAAACAACATGGTATCATTTCTTCCTTAAATTTACCAGAGAAGTCATCAGGCTTGGAGTTTTCTTTGTGGGAGGTTTTTAATTAGAATTTAAGTAATTTAATAAATACAAGGGCTATTTGGATTTTTACTTTCCTCAGTGTCAGCTTCATCCTTCATAGAATTTGTTAACTGCATATAAGTTATCACGTTTACTCAGGTAAAGTTGCTCATAATATTCTCATATTACCCTTTTCAAAAAATTGAGATACAATTCACATGGCATAAAATTTATCCTTTTAAAGTATATGGTTCAATGATGTTTTTTAGTATATTCACAAGGTTGTACAACTATCACTACTATCTAATTCCAGAACATTTTCATCACCCCAAAAAGAAATCCTATATCCCTTAGCAATCACTATCCATCTCCTCCCCACTTCCCAGACCCTTCGACTACTAAGCTTATCTTTCAAGGTTTGTAGAATCGTTAGTGATGGCTGATCCATTTTTCATGTACTCTATTTCTACAGATATCGAGTCCTAATGCATGAATCTAAAGAGTTGAAATCCCATCACAATCTGGGATTCTGGAGAGATGGAAGAAGAGAGAATTTTCCTGGTCTGTTAACTAGGCTCCTTATTGCCTAGCAGCACTTTGAACCAATGAGAGTGTGCCCAAATTACTGAAAGGTTTTGATTACTTCAACACTAAGGAAAGCAGCCTGACAATGAAAAGTGTATATGAATGAATACGAATATATATTATATGATGATATGAGAAAGTTTGGGAGGCACTGGCCTACAGTACAACTTTCTAACTTATCTCTGGACCTTCTTTTATTTGACCCAAGCTACTTCCTGTAACTGCCTTCTACACCATTCCCTCTCTCTATTCTTATTCTTACTCCCACAAATATCCTAGACTCCAGGAGGAATAACCTGCTTTAACCCA
The DNA here is from genome assembly GCF_023721935.1 of Panthera uncia. Classification (NCBI taxonomy): domain Eukaryota; kingdom Metazoa; phylum Chordata; class Mammalia; order Carnivora; family Felidae; genus Panthera; species Panthera uncia. Next base: position 58,863,221 of record NC_064808.1, read on the forward strand.
GAAACCCTGTAGTTGGTGCCTTTGAGATGTTCCCTGTAAAATACTACTAATCCTTTAAGATTCTGCACAAATGCATTTGGGGGAACTCTCTGGAAGGGCAGGGACCATGCCTATCTTCCCCTTCACAAAGCAAAAGCTAAACTGAATGCTGGCTGAAGACCCAGTACTGATAAGCTATCAGAGTACGCATTTCTTTTCCATATTTTCAAAATTGTCTTATGAAAAGGCAAGAAAAGGAGTATCATCATCACTCTGTAGGTCAAGGAACATTCATCCAGAAAATAGTAATGGTCTACTAACCTCATGAATGGAAGTTCCATACAGACCTGGAACAAGAACCCAAGTCTCCTTTTTATCATGCCACATATCATTATACCAGTATTCTTTTTTTTAAAGACAGGACACAAAAAGTCTTTTAGTCTAAATTGAGTCCTACATGCATTTTTTAATTTGGGGAAATTTTTTTCAGCTTCATTGAGGTATAAATGACATAAAAATGGTAAGATATTCAAAGTGTACATTGTGGTGATTTGATATATGTATACAACCTATCTCTTAAATTTCCCAAATTTCCTAGTAGTGGTCTACGACAACTTATATTTACTTTAGACGGATACCAGATTGGAGATCAGGGTTGAAGATAGGAATGAATCCTGAATGCAGAACAGGGGACCTGATGAGAAGAGGAAGTGGCACACTAGGCTCCAGGTGTCCCAAAGCCTGCTTTAGAACTGCATGCCTAATGGTAGTCACTTCTCTGATTCAGAGTTGTCTGTGTGGAGTTAGGTACTGACTACATCAGGAACTAGAAGTGCCAGGACCTTTCATCTTAGGAAGTAAAATCCATCTAATCCTTTTATTTCTAGGCAACCTCTCCACCTTTGTCTGAGTGAATAAGAGAGCTGAATAATACATACCAGAGCAGGGACTCAGTTTTTAGGTAATTTTTCCATCTTGAGGCATCCTGACCCTGTGACATGGTACCCTCTGGGGCTCCAGCTACTTTCCCAAGATTCAATTTGTTCCATGACTTCAGAGCACAAGTTCACAGATTGCAATTGGGGACCTATGGCTGCCTCAAGGAAAAGTCAAGTATCTCCCGGGCTCAACCCTGGTGACTTTCCAAATAAAACTCAATGATTGAAACAAACCATTTCCGACCTTAACCCTTATCTGAGCAAAAAATGTTACACTGCAACAGACAAAAATACAGAATCAACTCCGGTAGTTTAATATCTAGAACGCATACCCTTATATTAAATTTATACCTGTCCACCATGCCTGACTTATACTTAGAAATTTAGTACTTGTTCTAACTTTTGTTAGAACCTTCTACTTTACTGTACTATATCCTAAACTGAAATAAGCTTTCCAGAAACCAGAATATAAGATGATTTCTTAATCTGCATTAATCATAATCAATCCCAACCAAATCCAAACCTATGTACTTTCTAAAACTATCAACATACAGCAACTGGAATAGAAAATTTCTCTAAAAGGATTATAAATAGAGATTTCATGTGTAAGCAGGTCTTGGTTAATGGCTACAAGCTTCATTTTGAATATTATTTATGTTATTTTATTTTATTTTTTTTAACATTTATTTATTTTTGAGACAGAGAGAGATAGAGCATGAATGGGGGAGGGGCAGAGAGAGAGGGAGACACGGAATCGGAAGCAGGCTCCAGGCTCTGAGCCATCAGCCCATAGCCTGACGCGGGGCTCGAACTCACGGACCGCGAGATCGTGACCTGAGCTGAAGTCGGACGCTCAACCGACTGAGCCACCCAGGTGCCCCTGAATATTATTTATGTTATTTTAGATGCACAAGTGTTTTCTAACCTTTTTGAAAACAAAAGACAGAAAAGATGCATGGTAATGCATGAAGCTGTGTGGTTCAAATTCCAGATATCACTTACTAGCTATGTGACCCTGATGAGTCACTTAACCTCTGTGAGCCTTGGTTTCCTTATCTGTAAAATGGAACAAATTCCAGGTACCTTACATGGTTATAGAGAAGGAAAATATAGGGTAAGATATATGTTTTTAAAAAAGGGTTATGTACAAATATAAACTTTTATCGTCTCATTGTTTTGGTCATGTGCCTCTAAACACCCCTGTTATTGGGGCATAATTTAGTGCAAAGAGACCACAGTGGTAGCTAAAAATACTGTCTGATATCTATGTAAAACAGGGTCAATAAAACCACACACTCTAGGGAAAGTCAGGTATGGAACCCATATATAAACTCAAATTTGAAAAAAAAAAAACAAAAAAACTTTCCAACTCCAGTCACTGTGAGTGGCCCAAGAGAGCAGTGCATGTGAACACCACAGCCTCACATGTGCACCTCCAGTCTTGAATGTGGGTGCTTCGTATTATTCTCTGCCAAAGGAATCAGAACATTTTGGAGGGGAGTGGATTCCATATTACGGAATAAAAAAAAATTAGGATAGGTCTGAATGCGTTTATTCAATAATAAAAGCAAGGGCTGCTTTAAATTGTACAGGAAAAACACTAAGGACTCCTGAAAATCAGGACTAGATTTAAAGGAATTCCCAATGTCCACGTTGTAACCTTTTAAAAGTAACTTCACCCTGTGAAAATATGAGTTCATAATATTTAAAGGAATAAAGTGTACAAAGATTTTTTTAATATAAAAGGCAAAAAATAAAGTATAAAAGGTGACTATAATCGGATTTGATATTTTTATTGATTTTATTGAGAAGGGAGTGAATACACTGGACATTTCCTCTCTTCTATTAAGCAATATATGTGATATAAAGTATAGATGCGTAACTGTTTATATCAGTGTAAGAAAAGAAAGCAGCAATACAGGGAACTATGAGTAAGTAAGAAATACAAGAAAAAGTAGAAATTATACAAACAACAGGAAGGACTGATCAGCATTGGTGGTCACACAGATCACTAACAAAAGGGGGAGGGGATCTAACAGTTAAGGAGCGCTGGTGGTCATAAACACTGACCAAGGGAAATGAGGGTGCAGTAATACATCCCAAGAGAACACTTCAGCTTGCAAAGGACGGTTAACTCCATGAACTCCTATTCTCTCATTGTCTAGCAATGCTTCTCAAACTTTCACATGCACCCAGAAAAAAAAAAAAAAAAAAAAAAAAAAAAAAAAAAGAGGAAAACGTACCAGAATTACCTATAGGACACACGTTAAAATGCCTATTTCTGGGCCCCATTCCCAGAGTTTCTGATTTAGAGGGTCTGGAGTGGGCGGGGGGGGGGGGGGATGTCTGAGAATTTGCGTTTCTAAAAACTCTCCAGAAGATGCTGATATTGCTGGTCCTGGAACCACACTTTGAAAACCACTGCCCTACATGCATCACTAATTATAATGACATAATATTGAGGCATAGGTAAGTTCTGAATAATGCTAACATTGGCTCAGACACCATAATGACTGGACGGTATTTTATAACTCTGGCCAAGCAAGAAACTAAAAAAATTCCTCATTTCAAGGAATATATATTAGGGGTGCCTGGGTGGCTCAGTCGGTTAAGCGTCCGACTTTGGGTCAGGTCATCATCTTGCGGTCCGTGAGTTTGAGCCCTGCATCGGGCTCTGTGCTGACAGCTCAGAGCCTGGAGCCTGTTTCAGATTCTGTGTCTCCCTCTCTCTCTGACCCTCCCCCATTCATGCTCTGTCTCTCTTTGTCTCAAAAATAAATAAATGTTAAAAAAACTTTTTTTTTAAAAAAGGAATATGTATTAAAATTTAAGAAAGTAAAACCGGGCACCCGGGTGGCTCAGTCAGTTAAATGTCTGCTCTTGGTTTCAGGTCATGATCTCAAGCTTTGTGAGTTCAAGCGCAGAACCTGTTTGGGATTCTCTATCTCTGTGTGTGTCTCTCTCTAATAAAGAAATAAACATTAAAAAAATAAAAAGTGAAACCTATATGAAAGTCATTAACTAAAGTTGCATTAATGTAACTGAAGTTCATTTAGAAAAAGGAAGTTCAGCCTCCTAACCAGTGGTTGGTCTACAACACTGAGAAAACAACCAAGCCATGTGCCCCAGCCAAAGGTCAACCAGTCTGTCATTGGACACCAGGACTTTGCCAATTTGAAAAGGTGTTTCTTTCCCTTTTAATTCTGGTTAGGTTATTTTCTTTCTTTTTTAAAATATTTATTTACTTTTTAGAGAGAGACAGAGACAGTGAGCAGGGGAGGAGGAGAGAGAGAGAGGGAGACAGAGAATCCAAAGCAGCTCCACACCGTCAGCAGGGGAGTCCCATGATGGGCTTGAACTCATAGACCATGAGATCATGACCTGAGCTGGAACCAACAGTCAGACGCTTAACCAACTGAGACCCTGATAAGGTTGTGTTCTTGTCATTTCTCTGGGAACGGTTATTTCCCTGGGAAACTCAAAATTATAACTTAAATCTTGGGAAGATTATCAAAATAAGTATAGCGATGCCAGAGAAGAGAATGTAAATAAATACAAAAGTAATGAAGAAATTAATTAAACCCAAGGTGTTAATGTTTTAAGCATAAATATACAAATGAGATTTGTGATCAGGGGTGCCTGGGTGGCTCAGTTGGTTAAGTGTCTGGCTCTTGGTTTTGGCTCAGGTCATGATCTCACGGTTTCGTGAGTTTGAGCCCCATGTCAGGCTCTGCACCGGCAGGGTGGCACCTACTTGGGATTCTCTCTCCCTCTCTCTCTCTCTTTCTGCTCCCCCCCCCCCACTTGTGCTGTCCTTGTATCTCTCAAATACATAAACTTAAAAAAAAAGAGATTTGTGATCAATGTATTTGTTTATGTCTTATCTACTATTTAAGGTTTTTGAAGTATTCAAGAGAAATGCCAAATTAAACTTCTAACTGCAGTTATGTTAAGAAAATGTAAACAAGTATATAAGTAACTAATGTAAAAATGTGCAAAAAATTTCAAAATTTTCAAAGTTTTGAAGTTAAACAGTAAACAAACTATACATAGATGACAGTACTTCTCTTTAGGCACAAAAGCCTCTTGGAAGCTCCAAGTACCTGACAGACTGCTCACATCAGCCAGAAATTTGACCATCAGGAAAGGTTTCAAAAAGATGCTCCTGAGTAGATAGCTCACAATATCCTAGACCGCTGATTTAAAGATGGAATGATGGCACACTGAAAAAATTCAACTATAGGACTGAACATCCACTATGCAAAGTGGGGAAGAAAGTAACATTTACTGAGCATTTACTTAGCACCAATCCAATCTCAGTACCTGGCTCACTCTACATGCTCAACAACCATTTTCAGTTATCCTAAGTCAGACAAATTGTGTTAAAGTGGAGAAAGGCATAACAAATTATGGAACATAGGAAAGAGAATGATTTTTTGTACCTTGAGAAGGGAGTCACAGAATATGCAAGGAGGAGAGGGTAGGAAGACATTCCATATTTTAAACACACAGAGGCATAGAAATATATGGCATCTTCTGGGAACAGCAAGTTCTCTGTGTGATTAAAAGAAATGATGTAGAGCGTGGGGAGGTCACAGCAAATGAGGCTAGGGAAGCAGGTTCAGATCTTATCCCAGAAAGCCTGGAATGCTGCCACATCAAGTAGCATTAAGTAGACTTAACCATCTAGATGGCTGGAAGAAACAGGATCAGATCTAGGCTTTAAATAAATATAACTGAGCTACACACAACAACATGAAAGGATCTTAAAGTTGAGAGAAGAAAGCAAGACTGAAAATGTGACTTCATTTATATAAAGTTCAAAAATAGACAAAATTGGGGTACCTGGGAGGCTCAGTCAGTTAAGACTCTTGATTTCAGCTCATGTAATGATCTCACAGTTTGTGAGTTTAACCCTGCATTGGGCTCTGCACTGGCAGTGCAAAGCCTGCTTGGGATTCTCTCTCGCTCACTCTCTCTCTCTCTCGTCTCTCTGTCCTTCCCCTGCTCTCTCTCTCTCTCTCTCTCTCTCTCAAAATAAGTAAATAAAATTTCAAAAATAGACAAAACTAACACTATTGCTTAGGAATACACATACTCATGGTAAAACTATAAACAAAGGCACAAAAGTCGCTATGCTTGGGCGGGGGAGAGGGCCAGAGTGAAGTAAGAAGAATATGATTATGAAGAGAAATCAGAGGGGTTTCTGAGGTGCTGTCAATTTTTTTGACTTGAGTAATAGTAATATAAGCGGTTACTTTATTATAATGTATGTTTTATGCATTTTTGTATGTGTATTATATAATAAAATGTTGCAGAAGACATCGTTAGAAGTGTCCTGGAAGGATGATGAGGGTGGGCAGAGTCTAGAGACAGGAAAAGAAATTAAGATGGTCACAATAATACAGGTAAGGGAAGAGAGCTTGAGTGGGGTCCTTGGTAACAGGGACAGAGACAGAAAATGGGGATCGAGAATTACTTAGAAGTGAGGTCCTACAAAAAAAAAAAAGAAGAGGTTAGGTCCTAGGGACCCATTAGAAATGGAAACTAAGGGAAAGGCAAGTGTCGAAATTGACTGTAAGATTTTTTATGTTTCAAGCTTGAGAAACTGGGTGATAGGTGGGGAAAATACTAAGAAGAGCAGACAATGCATTTTTTAAAAATTAAGATCTGATTCACACACCATAAAATTCACTCTTTAAAGTGTACAGTCCAGTGGCTTATAGTATATTCAGAAAGTTGTGCAACCATCACTACCACCTAATTCCACCCTAATTATCTTCCACCCAAAAGAAACCCCACACTAATTTACTCATTAACAGTTAATTCCTCATTCTTTACCTACTGCCCCCCAACCAGTGTGGTTAAGACCTGTCTTGACTGAGTAACAGTGACATTCAATTGGTCTTAGGAGCCCAATCCCCCAAGAGATCCTATTTCAGAGTCTTAATTTGCTCTTCACACACAAAAAAGGTTCTGTAGAAGCTGAAAACCTTTTCTCAAAATGTAGAGGGGAACGTCCCCGCTCCTAGTTCGAACCTGGATAGGGAATTAAATCAACAAGAATCAAGGTGGCAGAAATAGGCATCTGGTTATAGTGGCTTTCAACCAGTAGCAAAACTGCCCACTCTCCTAGGGTTTGGAAATTTGTGTGTGTACTTCATGAAGGGTAAACTGTCACAGTGTCTGGGGACCGCTACAGGCATTATTTAGGACAGGGGACACGATACTAACCTCAAACAATGCATGGACAGTTCTGTATAACAAAGAACTGTCCCACCCCAAATTCCAACAGAGCCCCATCTCTCCTCTGAGGATCAACAGAGGCAGAATTCCTATTATTTCTGCAAACACAAAAAATGAAAATGGAGAGTTATGATCTGTAACCGGGAACCAGGCCCAGGCCCAAGAACATTTAGTTAAGAATAGCTTAGAGAACAGAAGATTTAAATTAGCTCACAGTGAGAAGAGACTATTAATAGAAACTCAGATATTAATAGTGATGAGTCTCAGTTAGCCCTGGAGGACCTTGGCCCAGGACTGGTAGCATCGGACCGTCACTGTTCTCTTGAGTCTATGTCATGTGTCAGAGCTGTGGCTTCAGGTATGAGAAAGGGTGAAGGCTCTACTTAGTGGTACGATTCACAGGCGGGGCATAAACTATCAGAAAGAGGACCCAGAGGGTTATGCTCTAGAGTCCATCTTAAAAAGTTAAGAAGGGCCAATAGGGAGCTCTACACAGGGAAAGAAGTTTGTCTCCTCCCTAAAACTTTTTTTCTCTCTGCATTGATTTTCTATGAAATTCTGCCATTGGTCACCCCTTTGACTAGAGCGTTGAAGAGCCTTGTTAAAATCAGCACTTTACCTTCAAACACTTATTATGTGTGAAGCTCTGGGAAGCATACACAACAATATGAGACAGAGATAGTCCTTAGATTAAAAGGGGCTTCCATTTTAGTGGTGAAATTAAAACATGGCCACAATCAAATAAAATACACATTCACCTGAAGAATATATCCCAACAGAAATAATTTAACAGCTGAAAGTAAATTCTGGGGTCAGCTTTACTACTTATGAATGGCATAAACTTGGGATCTTTCTTATCACTTAAGCCTCTGTGTCTTCAGCTATAAAATGAAGATGATAATCCTGACACAGTTCTTGTGAGAATTAGATATGAAAGCTTAGTTTTTTTCTTTCCCTAAATAAAGAATATAGTATAAACTCTACATACATAAACTTCCCTATAAAGTTCTCTTAGAGTAGAAAAGTGGGAGAATTTATATTTGATATGAGAACAGTTTTTACAAAGGAAGTGGTAGTCGAACTAGGCTTCAAACACATGGTTAGGAGAGTAAATGCATTTTACACCCAAAGTAATAATTTACTCAACAAATTTTCATTAAGCCACTGCTTTTGTGCCAGGGCATGGGGCAGGCGGAGGATGTTACTGACTTGGAGATGCTTTTTATATTGCTTCTTTAATGCCTCAATATGTTTATTAATTTTTTCCACAAATACCCAAGATGGAATTAGTTGAGCAGAGTAACCAGACACCCAGAAAGCTTGAGACGGGAGGACTGAGGGAGAAGTGAAATCAGACAGGGGGTAGTGGGCCCTGAGAGACATACCTAACTACAAGTTCAGTCAGGCCAGTTCATGGGGAAGCCAGACATCTGATGGTCCCGAGATGGAGTGGGAGACACGAAGGAATAGGTAGAGGAGGGTCCTATTGACATGATTCTATCTGACAAACAATGCTGTCCAGTTCTGGATTGACTCATGCCTTGCTGCATGTGACTAAGAAAACCAACCTCCCTCCCAATTCGAGGCCTGGAAACAATTCTTCTTCCATGCCGACGTCACAAGGCAGAACATTATATGAGAAGCCCTGAACCAAATGGATATTGTGATCAACTGAATGCCCCTGGTATTTACTATAATCTCTGAGCCAGGCTGTCCTGTGAAAGAAGTCGGGAAGGAAGTGGAGAGGGAGGAGGACAAGCAGGCAGAGAAGGAAGAAGCCGAAGAGTGGATAGATTGTTTCCCTATAATTCTTCAATAAGAAAGTATGGAGAAAGAGGGAGATTAGTTTTTGCGGTTTTTACAAACTGTGTAGTATTTACCATAGTAATAAAAGCTAAATACATTTACTGTGTGCAAGGCACTGAACTAAGCACTTTACATATATTTTTTTATTAAAAAATTTTTTTTAATGTTATTTACTTATTTTTTGAGATAGAGAGAGAGAGAGCATGTATGGGAGTGCGCACAAGCATGAGCAGGGGAGAGGCAGAGAGAGAGGAAGACACAGAATCTGAAGCAGGCTCCAGGCTCTATGCTGTCAGCACAGAGCCCAACGCGGGGCTTGAACTCACTAACAGTGAGATCATGACCCGAGCCGAAGTCGGATGCTTAACCAACTGAGCCACCCCAGTGTCCTGTACTTTACATACATTAACTCATTTCATCCTTACAACTATCCTATGAATAGTTACTAGATTATCTCATTTTAAAGAGAAGAAATTGGGGCATGAAGCACCTAAGTAACTCAACTGTAGACAGAAAACTAAAAGGGGCAAAGCAAGGACTTCTGACTCTGTCTACCAGGGTCTTCTTGCTAACCAAGGCTTCCTCTCTTAAACTCAGACCTGCCTTATATTTCCCAGCCAGGAATTTCTGCAAATTTCCAGGTCTGACTTATGAAGACTCAACAAGGGAGGTAGGCACCGAAGCTGCAAATACAAAATTATGATACACCATTTCACGTTAAATCTTAGAGAATCCTGAGCAGTGATCAGAAAATCTGGGTTCAATTCTTGGTCTGCTATTTACTGTGTGACCCTGGCAAGTTCCATGACCTCACTGACTCATGGAGAAATATCACCTTCTCTGTTTATCTTACAAGGTTGTTTGTGACAATCAGATGTGTACAAGCTTTAGTGTGTTGGCTCTGGGACCACTCTGAAGGTTTTAAGTTCTTCAAATGGTTTAGGTCAGTGCAGCTGCCGGATAAAGTGTTTACTACAATAAAGCAGACAGTCCTGAGACTGGATCATAATCCTGGATTGTTGAACTATTATTAGCCATTCCTGCTTTACATGTGAGTTCTGTGTAAAGCACTTCATGTGATTCCTGTCTGACTCAGGCACTCTGTGAATGGTTCCTTTACTTCTCCTTCCTGGCTCTGTGCTTTTATGGGTGAATTACATGGGACTTGATACTCCATGGGCTAAGGAATAACCCAGTTAGGAACATAACACAGAACTCTCTGGTATTCCCCCTTCTCAGGATCACTGGGGACTCACAGTCTCCCTATGATTCAGTTTCCCCAGCCCCCCAAAAGGCTGATTCATTTGTTCAGGGTACACCATGGAGTCCTGCCAAATGCAAATAAACCATCCATACGGCACGTGCCAAGCTATGCTGGGAGCAGGCTCATTACTGCCACAGTCACTACAACAAATAACAACAAAACCCTCTAGGAGCAAATTACCACACATAATAAACTTAATTCAAGAAACACTGAAGAGACCCTCAGTTGCATCTTAATTTACACAGCACCATTTGTCACACAAGTGCCCTGGGGCCTCTACAAACTGAAAATAAGACGTCAGTACAGATCAGCTTCAACTACGCCTCAGTGATCCTACCAACGTAAATCTACCTACCACAAAAAAGGTGTTGAACAGAACACAAGAAAGACTGCAGAAAGAGTAACTGAAAAGAACTCACTGTCTGAAAAATACGAGAGAGTTCTGTGCTCTATTCCTAACTGGGTTTTTCCTCAGCCTCTTGACTTGACAGTATCAAGTCCTGTGTAATTCACCCATAAAAGCACAGGGCCAGGAAAGAGAAGTAAAGGAAGCATTCACAGAGTGCCTGAGTCAGACAGGAATCACATGAGGTCCTTTACATAGGACTCACATGTAAATCAGGAGTGGCTATTAATATTGCCAACAATCTAAGGCAAAAGCATTGTGATTGTACTTCAAGCCTTTTTTTCCAAAGTAATATGTTAGTCACATAGTTTCAAGTCCTACCTTAATCTTCCACCTATGTAGCCGAACCCTTCAACTTTGCTGTTCTTTAGCATCCTACAAGGAAAATGGAGGTAAAACCAATCCTCCCTGCCATTCATTGAATGTTGTGAGCACTACATGTACATAGAGTAGTAAAATGCAAAATGCATGTAAAAGTATTTTGTCTTCTCCCAGCTAGACCACAGTCACTGGTAGGCAAAAACCATGTCACATGATCTTTTAAAAATCCCTCAAAGTAAGACTATATTGCACACGCTGAATGATCACACATTCACAAACATTACAAATGTCTATATAATACCAATACAAATATGAATATAATTATAATGAGATGCACTAAAGGCAGCATGAATAAAATGACAATGGTGTGTCAAGGTAGGGCCTGTTCCTGGAGCAGCTCAAATACAGGTTGACAGTTGCAGGAAGGGAGAGAGCAGATAAGGCTGAGAAAACAGGTTGGGGACAGACTATGGGAAAGGTTTAATGACCCTCTCAAAGTAATTTCAAAAGGGACAGGATCAGAGAAGCACAGACAGAGGAGGACAGAGGAGAGAAAAAGGGCAGAAGGGGAGAGGCTCTCAAGTGAACTCTAAACATACTGCATAGTTCTGTTCAGGGATAGCTGCAATTTTTCCCCATTTTCTCTCCTTTCCCCTCTTCTTCTAACCTTGTATCATAAATGGGTTTTCCCCCCTTCTTCTGTGCCTTTGGCAGGCCAAGTTTACAAAGGAGGCTGGTTTTAGGGTGTCCTCAGGGATAGTTTAACTTCCCTTTTCTCATCCATGAAAGAATCATAACACCCAGGGTTATCATGCATATAAAATGAGGCAACATGGATCTTTCCAAAAAATAGTGCTGGGAAAACTGCATATTCACATGCAAAGGAATGAAACTGGACCTTTATATCATGCGTAAAAATTAACTAAAATGGATCAAAGACTTGCACGTAAAACCTAAAACTATAAAACTCTTAGATGAAAACATAGAGGCAAATCTTCATGATACTGAATTTAGTAATGATTTCTTGGACATGATACCAAAAGCACAAACAAAAAAAGAAAAAAATAGATAAACTGGACTACATCAAAATTGAACACTTTTGTGAATCCTAGGACACAAGGGAGTGAAAGGACAACCCAAGTGGGAGAAAATATCTGCACATTGTTTATCTGATAAGGGGTTAATAACAATAACAAAACAATCTGACTTAAAAATGGGCAAAGGGTTTGAATAGGTATTTCCTCAAAGATTATATACATATGGTGTACACAAAAATGCCAAACGTTACTAATCATTAGGGAAATGCCAACAAAAATCACAATGAGATACCACCTCACACTGATATGATAGATGATACCAATTGTCATTGGGTATATAAAATGGGGCAGTTGCTACAGAAAACAGTGGGACAGTTCTCCCCAAAATTAAAAATAGAATTACTATAGGACTTAGCAATTCCACTTCTGAGTATATACTAAAAAGAACTGAAAGTAGGGTCTTAAACAGGTGTTAGTAGCATTATTTACAAGAGCCAAAATGTGGAAAACTAACTCAGTGTCCATCGATGGATGAATGGAGAAACAAAATGCAGTATATATACAATGGAATGTATTGAGCCTTAAAAAGGAGGGAGAGTCTGACACATACAACAACATGGATGAACCTTGAGGACTATATACTTAATAAAAGTCCTGTCTGATTCTACTTGTGTGAAGTACCCAGGGTAGTCAAATATATAGGCACAGAAAAGTAGAATGGTGGCTGCCAGGGGCTGGAAGATGAGGGAATAGGGAGGTATTGTTAAATGTGCAGAGTTTTAGTTTTGCAAGATGAAAAGTATTCTGGAGGTGAATGGTGATTGTGGCTATATGACAATGTGAATACACTTAATGCCACTGAAGGGTACACTTAAAAATGATCAAGATGGTAAGTTTTATGTTATGTATTTTACCACAATTTAAAAAAGGAATACATTTCCCAAAATAAAAAATAAAGTAACATATATGAAGCCCTCAGGAAAACAAACAAACAAACAAACAAACACTTAGCAATGAACCTTGTTAGTTCGTTCCTTTCCTTTGACATAATCCTTTATTTCAAGGTTCTTTTCAGTTCACCTAAGGAACTCAGCCCCAACAATTAGAGCTCCCCAGTTCTGCCACTAAATCTGGCTGTGTATCCTGGAGTGAATTCCTTCCCTCACTGGGCTTTAAAAAAAGAGGAAAAAAAAAGATGAAACTACATTATATACCGTTTCAACTTAAAAAAAATTTTTTTTAATGTTTATTTATCTTTGAGAGAGAGAGAGAGAGAGAGAGAGTGTGAGCAGGTGAGGGGCAGAGAGAGGGAGACATAGAATCCAAAGCAGGCTTCAAGCTCTGATCTGCCAGCACACAGCCCAATGCAGGGCTCAAACCCATGAACTGTGAGATCATGACCAGAGTGAAGTCAGGTGCTTAACCGACTGAGCCACCCAGGTGCCCCTATACCATTTCAACTTTAAAAATAAACATACATTGAATGTCAATGACAGATTAGGAATAGACTAGCAGAAAAGAAGGAAAGGAAACATTTCTGAGCATTTATTATACACAAAATGTTGTGGCAGGGGCTGGGGATTCGCAAATACCAATACAGAAAAGGAAGGCGATAGTTCCTGATTCAGGAGAAACAAATGCAGAGGTCGTGATCTACATGTTAAGTGCTACTACAGGGTGATAGGAACAGAGTGATTCCCCTGCTAAGGGAAACCCAGGAAAAATCTATAGTTGTAATGATAATTGAGGGGGCTTGCTTTTTGAGGAGAGATGCAAAGACCTGGAAGGAATCAATCAGATAGGACAGAGGCAGAAGGGCAAACAGGGCAAAAGACCAATACCAGGGAGCACCTTGCAGAGAATGAACATGCCAGGCAGAGCACAGTCCAGAGGAAAGGTGAAAGTCAGTCTGGAAAGGCACTTTGGGATCTGGTTTCTAAATGCCCAGAAAGCTGGGGAAAGCAGCTTGACTTTTATGCTGAAGGCAGTGGGGAAGCACTAACAGTTGAAACTGGAGAGTGACAAGATCTGACATGCATGGTAGAAATATCGCTTTAGTAACAGTGTATGGAGGCTAGATTAAGGGAAACAGGAAGCTATTGCTGTGGCTCAGACAAAACAGGATGAAGGCTTGAACGAAGGCAGTGGCAGTGGGGAAAGAGAGGAAAGGAAGCTCTATTTGCCTCACGCAGCTCCCATAGATTAAAGGCAGGAATGCTGCACAAACTCCAGGAGGTTGGCTCTTATACACCATGGACCTTGAACCATGTTCTTAGTTCTAAACAGTTTCTGACTAATTCTGAATGTCCCCAGGTCCAGGGCAATCACTCAAAGGGAAGAAACAGGCATAAAAGTTAATCTGTTTCAGCTGCTAGGCTACCCCCACCCCCTTCTCTCCAGAAATAATGGAAGGCAGCACTGGAAAAAGGAGCATCTGGCTGCAGTAAAGACCCATCCCTTCCAGTGCTGGAGCTGTTGGCTCATCCTTGGGGATCACAACAATCAAGAATGGAGAATCGTTCTTTTCATCCCTTCTAACAGCATTATCCCAGCAACCTCATCCCCTAACAATGGTGTGGTCTGTGTTATGTTTTCCCTCCATCGCTGCTTCTCTCCCCTCCTCCCCCCTCCCCCGGCCTGGGGCACAAGGGAGATGCTGTGCTCCAGACGCTACTGAGGCGGTGAGCCCCACAGCCTCTGAACAAGTCTTGGAGGGGCAGGATGCTCCTTCAGAAGGAGCTGCATGAAGAATCCGATTGAGAAGACCCAATGCTGAGTAAAGGGAATTGGGAAGACCCTGTCCCCCTGCTATTAAACTAGTAAAAGAGATTTTAATGACATTTCCCAGTGGTGATAAGAGTGTTATTAAGCAGACACCCTTGTCCATTGCTCAAAGCTATTTGTTGATATGATGTGTTTGGGAAACAATTTGGCAGTATTTCAAGAGCCTTAAAAATGTTCATCCCCTTTTACCCAGTAATTCTCATTTCTGGCAAGTGACTAAGGGAATAATTCAAAAGAAAGAAAATGATATACGCATGAAGATACATATTATAGCACTAGAAGTAAAAAAAGGTGGTGAAGTTTCTGTTCTTCAGATTTTTTTCCTCTTGTGTCTTCTCTAATTCTCCCTTAGGCTTTGTAACGCTGATCTCTAGGCTCTTGAAAGAACCAGATATAATGACAAAAATTACAGTCTCTCACCTAAGTATACAACTTAAAGAAGGTCTGCTATAAGTAAATTCACTACATGACTAACCAAACTTACCAACAAGTTACATTAAAGGCTTTCTGTTCATTTTACAGGATGGCAAATAATTAGTTAAAAATCATGTAAAATAATGAACTCATTTACACATTCAGTTTTCTGTCATGTACCAGGTACTATGCTAGGGGCTAAGGGTATAGCAGTAAACAATACAGACATGGTCCTTGATCTCAAAGCCTGCTATCTATCACAGATATCAATAAGAAACAAGTAATTATGTTGGGTTGAGCACTGGGTGTAGAATCACTGAATTCTACTCCTGAAACCAATTATCATACTATGTATTAACTAACTTCAATTTAAATTAAAAAAAAAGAAACAAGTAATTATAATGAAGCTTGATAAATATTATGATGAAGGGAAATATCGTGTGCTAATGGAATGAACAGCAAGAGGGTCTTATCCTTATTGAAGGGCTCAGAAAAAGCCAGTGGGAAGAAGTTAAGGAATTTGGACTCCATGCTAAGCACTGGAGTTTTTAAAAGGGGATTGCTATGACTGGATTTATGTTCTGGAAAGATCACTGACTGCTGTGTGAAAGTTGGAGAAGAGCAAGATTAGGGTCAGGCACATCCACTGGGAGGTTATTATAGTCCCAGTGAGAAACGATGGTGGCTTAGGCTATGGGGGGAATGGAGAGTGAGAGAAAGTAATGAGAAAGAGATCTTCCTTCCTTCCTTCCTTCCTTCCTTCCTTCCTTCCTTCCTTTCTTCCTTCCTTCCTTCTTTCCTTTCCTTTCCTTTCCTTTCCTTTCCTTTCCTTTCCTTTCCTTTCCTTTTCGAGAGGGAGAGAGAAACACACAGCGCAAGTGGGGGAGGGGCAGAGAGAGAGGGAGACAGAGAATCTGAAACAGGCTCCAGGCTCTGAGCTGTCAGCACAGAGCCTGATGCAGGGCCCAAACTCACGAACTGTGAGATCATGACCTGAGCCGAAGTCGGACGCTCAACCAACTGAGCCACCCAGGTGCCCTAAGAAAGATATTTAATAGCTAGAATCAACTTCTTAATGATTGCCAGAATGACTTTGAGGCTTCTGGTTTGAGCAAACTGTGACATCTACTAACAGTTTTCCTGGAGCATGAGGAAATGTGGTACAGGGTAGGTGGCACAGAGTTCAATTTTAAAGATCTAGAAGTAGAGGGTCTTCAAGGTATTCTTTGTGGGGCTGTACTGTAGGCCAAGGATTTAGTCCTCAAAGTGCATACATGGACTGGAGATAAAGATTTGGAAACCCATCATTATACAGGAATGGTAACTGAGGCAATGGGAGTAGATGTGATCACACTTGTATCAGGATTTATTGAGCCTAGCATAGTACTAAGCTCTCTCACAAGAGAGGAAAGAAAGGGAAAGAATTTTCTCACATCATTTCTTCCAGGATACTTTGGCACAGTCCTAGGCTAATGGAAATCACTACAAGTACTGCCTCTGTGACTTCCTGCACTCACCACCGTATGTTATACTTGTTGGCTGACATCTCTTGCTTAAAGATTATAAATTCTGAGGTTCCTGGGTGGCTTAGTTGGTTGGGCATCTGACTTCAGCTCAGGTCATGATCTCATGGTTTGTGATTTTGAGCCGTGCATCAGGCTCTGTGCTGACGGCTCAGAGCCTGGAGCCTGCTTCAGATTCCATGTCTCCCTCTCTCTCTGCCCCTACCCCTCTCCCCACCCTCTCTCTCTCAAAAACAAAACAAAACAAAACAAAACAAAACAAAAAACCCCCAAAAAAAACATTAAAAAAAAAACATTAAAAAAAAAGACTTTAAGTTCCTTTGCAGGCACAACCATGTCTCCTATCTTTTTCCTCCCAGCCCCTGGCACATTCTGGAGCATAGTATCTGTATTCAGTGTTGGAAGAACTGATGTTCTAATTAGCAGATGCACACAGATGACACCATGTTTCCTCTGACACCTCTTATTTTATAAACATTATACTGGAGAAGGGAGACAACTGTATGTATATTTTAGCTAAACTTTTGTTTTTGGACAACTTTTCAAAAGTACTCTACTTGCAGAATAAAAGGATATGTCCTTAAGTTGTGAATTTATTTCTACCGGCCGTCAGCTCTTGGGTCATGAGCACATACTCAGTGTCTGTCAACTAAACTCTAGATGGATTTTCAGCAGCCTCCTCTGGTACTCATGTAAGAGGGGCTCCTTTTGGCAACAGCCTTGATATGAGTTTGATGGAAGAGTACTGACTATTAGCACTTACTTGCTCATGGTGTAGTGATGGAGGGTAATCCAAGAGACTTACACAGGGTTGGTCTCTACCCACAAGGATGCCTATAATCTCTGGCAGCATGGATTAGCAAAAGAGGACTGGATAGAAGATAAATACAGATAGAATGTTAAGAATAAGTAAGGTTAAATATTTGTATACCATTCAGACAGAAGATTAAAGACACTGAGCAGGGGGGACAGAGGAAAAGGGAATGTCAAGGGAGTCAAGGGAATGTTTAGTTAGAAAAACAGAAGGGCTGGAGGGAAAGCAATGGCTTGCCTTTTGTGAGTTTGTTAAAGATAAAGACACAATCTAACATAACAGCCTCCCACAATGGTAAGGGGAGGGGAATATTCGAGAGGTCAGATAATGTTCTAGACACTGTGCTAAGTGACTTATATGCAGTCTCTCATTACTGACTATGATCCTGTGAGATAGGAATCCTTAGTCCCATTTTACAGACAGTATAACTGAGGTTCAGGGAAGTAAAATAATTTCCCCAAGGTCTCATGACACTCAAGTATTTTCAGAGCCCAAAGACTATATAATCCCTTTATAGGGAAAAAATTCCCTAGGGAGAATGGTCATTTCTTTTTATTTTTTCCACTTATGACTGTGACCAGTTAATCCAAAGTCATTGATTTTACAGTGCAAGAGTCAGCTTCTACCAGAGCTCATGAAAGTGGACTGTTAAATTTTCAGGAATGTTGCAACCCAGTTAATGTCACCTTAGTAATTGGAAATCAGCCATGGTGGGAGTATTTCTAACATGGAAACTGGCAGGTACTACAAATCAGGGCAGCTTCTTCTTCTTCTTTTTTTGTTTTGTTTTGTTTTGGTTTGGTTTGTTTTTTTCCTGAGAATCTGTTGCTAAACACTTACCAGCATGCCTCTGCTTGAGAACCTCAGAGCTGGAACGAAATGACTTTCATCTCACTTGCCGAGTCCCATCCTAGTTCCACTTATTGGTTCTGGCTGTCTGGAAATCTATGCAATCTGAGGAGGAGTCTGAGACTTCATAAAGAAACCAAAACTGTGATGTCTGTCATAGGCAAGGAGGGGAAACTGGCAGTCACCATGCCTCATACCTGCCTGCCATCCCTGCCATGGTCTAATGCCCTAATTTTAGAAATGAAGAAACAGAGACCCAGAGAGGGAAAGTGATTTGCCTGAGGCCACATAGTGAATTAGGGGCAGAGCTGAAGCTAGAAGTCAAATAATCTGACTTCTAGTCCAGTGATCCTTCCAGGATCGCTAAGAGATCATGCAGTTGAGACCCTTTTTGATGTAGCCAGCATCTCTATTAATAATATTGGGCAACAATGAGTGACAATGACCACTAAGCAGGAATGTTGCAGAGGGCATACAAACATACAATGAGGGGTAGACTGGAATGAACTTCTGGTTCTTCTCGCCCCGAAAGTTTATAAGGCTAGGTTTCTAAGAACTCTATCTATGCTCTTATGTGCCTTCTTCCTGACCACAGAAACTACTATCAACCTGAAGTGTGTGATTTCTAAGAATCTTACGTGCTTACATGACTGAGCAACACCCTGACAGCCACTACTTGGTCAAGAGTCAAGTCAAAAGATATAGAGATTACACTCAGAGGGGGAGTTTTCTAGAAAAAAATGAAATGAATAACATTGTGAATTAAAAACAATATTCACAGTAGTTTATTCCTATGAAATTTCATAGTAAAGAATCCCCAAACCATTTTTGCTCATTTCATTTTAAACACTGTATTTGGGAAGAAGTAATGTGGCTCAGGAATCAGGAGGTCTAAAATGGCAAACTGTAAAAAGTCTGCTTTCACCCTAACCCAGCCATCCTACTCTGCTTTGTGGAAATAATCATTGTTATAAGTTTCTTGTGTTTCATTTCAAATACATTTCATATATGTAACAGTAAAAAATTATAAGTTGGAGAGCTTGTTCCATATGAGTGTCTGAAGAACTTCATTACTTTTTGTGGAAGATACTTCCGACTTTGTGAGGTAGAAAAGGTGTTATTTTCAGATAAATGTCTTATTTAAAATTACCACAACTTGATACCAGAGTAGGATTAGCACACATGAATTCCATTCAAATATGAAAAATACTTAAGTTCACATTGATAAACCTTCAGGGGGATTTTGTTTTTTGTTTATTTGGTTTTCCTTATAAAATGAAATGATATATTGTGGTCACAGGTCAATAATAGTAGTGAAATCTATTGAATCACATGTACTTAATGTTTTTCTCTGGGTTCTTAAAAAAAGGCTACATGAAGAGCAAATAACTGAAATTATGGTCATGAAAGCACTTTGAAGGGCTCTCCTGTAAGAAAAGAAATTATTACTTTAAATTAGTTCTTATTCCAACAAAACAAACAAGCAAAGGGGGAAAAATAGAGGAGAGAGAGAGGCAAACCAAGAAACAGACTCTTAACTATAGAGAACAATCTGATGGTTACCAGAGGGGAGGAGGTAGGGGGATGGATTAAACAGGTGATGCAGACCAAAGAGGGCACTTGTTGTGATGAGCACCAGGTATTGTGTGGAAGTGCTGAGTCACTATATTGTACACATGACACCAGTATCACACTGTATGTTAATCGGAATTTAAGTAAAAACTTAAAAAATAAATTAGTTCTTATCCCAAAAAGATTCAGATTATTTTATTATTTGTCTGTGACGATGTCTACATTTTGCTCTGAGCTACTTCAGCTTCTTGAGGGTAACAGTTTGTTTATCTCTATATTCTCAAAGACATAACATAGACTAAGAACTCATTGACTTTTGTTGAATAGATGAAATGATAGTATAGAAAATGTTTAAGTCACCTAAGAACTCAATTTGCTACCTTCAAACATATCCAAAGAAGACAGAGTTCTAACCATATGGGATGGAGACTAATGAGAAGGTGGACTGCAATTTACTTGGGCAGAGACCCCCTTCTCTGTTCTTCATCCACAGCAGGTAAGCCACCATCTTGGCCTATGCTCAAGGTCATTCCTAGTTAGCCCAAAAACATTATGTCCATTATTCAATACAATTCTACAAATACACAATGAGCATCTGTTCTGGTTATGCAGTGGGAACTCAATAAATCTATAGCTGGGTCAGTTTCTAATCCCTACATTATATTATCATCACTTCTGTACATGTCTAATTCCCCTAATAGATTGTAAGCAACTTCAAGAGATCATGTTTTAATCATCTTTGTAACTGAATACGGAATAGGTCTGCTGGGCACTCAAAGTCTAATAGATGAACAGATAGGGACACGTGCACCTCATGCTGGGAATTGGCAGTGGTAGGAAAGGAATGGTGGCAGGAAGTGAGTGATCAAGGGATGCTTCATGGGAAGGTAATAATATACAAGATGAGCCTTACAGTATGAAATATATGCCCCAAGACAAATTCTTATAACAAGAGATGAAGGATGGAAGAAAAAATATTCTGAATGTAAAGGGGAAGACATCATGAAAATGCATGGAGGTGGCAATAATCATGAACTGTTCAGGAAACAATAAACAAGTGACTGTTTCTAGAGCCCAGGAAAAGATGGGAATGAAAAAATAGGTTGAGTCTCAATCACAGAGGGTCTTAAATTATCTACCAATGGTTTGCCTTGAAAAAGAATGTCAAGGCCCAAAAGTTTGAGTAGAAAGAATACGATATAAAGAAAAAAAAATCAGGATTTAATAGCAAGATAGAGCTGGGCTTATATCCTAAACTGTAATCACTAGCAGCGTGACTTTGGAGAAGCAATTTAATCTCTTTGAGCTTTAGTATTTCCTCTATGAGCATAATATATACCTTTCTAGATTGAAATAAAGAAGAAATGGATGTTAAAGATCTTTATAAACTGGCAAGTGTAATATAAATATTAATTGTTATAATCATAAGCTGTGCTTTGGGAAAAAAATCTTACAAACTTGTTGAGGATTTTTCAGAGGTGAGAGGAAAGCCTAGAAGTGGAAAAGACAGGAAGTGTGGTGGTAGGGTGATCCTTTGCTAGTGCAGACGAAGACATAAGCCCTATGATCCTCACCTGCAGACCCAAGAACCTAAGGAGCTGACCCTGAACCATTCCTTAAGCAACCACGTATCATACCAACCATTAGGCATCCATAATTCCAACTTACTCGATAAAAGAAATCCTGGGTCAATAATGGGATGATAGAAGTGATTTCCTGTTGCAGGTTATTTACTGGTGGCATTGCATTTGCAGCCTTCCCAAACAGCAATCCGTTAAACAGTCAGCCAAAAACACTAAGCGAAAGGGGGTCTTAAAAAGGCCATCAAGTGTCAGATGTTAATAACAGAGGAAACTGGGTGTGGAGTAGATGGGCACTCTCTGTATTATCTTCTCAATTTTTCTGTAAACCTAAAACAGTTTGAAGAAATAAAAGTATTTTCTTAAAAAAGCACACTACAGGTTCAGAGTGGATTTATTTATAATAGCCTCAAACTGGAAACAATCCAGGTATCCATTCATAGGAGAATGGATTAAAAAAACCCCAAAAAACAAAAAACAAATGTGGTACATTCATGCAATGGACTACTACTCAGCAACAAAAAAGAATGGGCTATCAATATAATCTACAACATGGATGGATGTCCAAAGTATTGTGTTAAGTGAAAGAAGCCTTGCACAAAAGAGCACATTCTGTAAGATTCCATTTCCAGTAAATTCTAAAATAGGCAAAAATAATCTATGGTGGGGAAAAAATGAGAATGGTTGCCTCTGGAAAGTGAGGGTGGCTGTCTGGAAAGGCTCATGAGGAACCTTTCTGGGATGATGGTAATATTTTATAGCTTGATAGGTGTTTGAGCTACACAGGTCCACACATCTGTCAAATCTTAGAGAATGCTCACTTAAGATCTTGGCATTTCTCTCCATGTAAATTTTACCTTAGAGAAAAATATTTAAAAAATACTAAGCTCTAGTTAATGAGTTCATGATATGCATGCTGAAATATTTAGGGAGAAATATACTGTATGAAATTTACTTTAAATGCTTTTAAAAGTAAGATTGATAATGGGTGGACAAAAGGACGGATAGATGGATAGGAGGTGATACTGTAAATATAGTGATATATTAAAGGCAGAATTGAATTGGTAGATATATAGGAATACACTGTAAAATTCTTTCAACTTTGCTGTATGGTTGAACATTTTCATTAAAAAATGTTGGGGAAAATAAAGAACATTTTGGGGGTCTTGTGTCTTAGATTTGGTGATTGAGAAAAAGAGATTATATTTAAGCTTATAAAGCTAGGCTCGTAGGATCTTAATATTAATAAAAATCCTTCATAAATGCCTGGGTGGCTCAGTTGGTTAAGCGTCCGACCTCGGCTCAGGTCATGATCTCACGGTGGGTGAATTTGAGCCCTGCGACAGGCTCTGTGCTGACAGCTCAGAGGCTGGAGCCTGCTGCGGATTCTATATCTCCCTCTCTCTCTGCCCCTCCCCTGCTCTCTCTCTTGCTCTCTCTCTCTCTCTCTCAAAAATAAATAAAGATTTAAAAATTTAATAAAAAATAAAAATCCTTTACATTTAACTCTTTGTGTGAATACAGATAGCTTTTTTTGTATTTATCCTCATTTATCTCCCAATCTGATCTGTGCACCTCTCAACTGTATTCTTGAGAATACCTTCATTTTAGCATTGATAATTTTGTAACTATGTTCATCTCTGTATCACCCTACTAGACTACCAAGAACTTCCTGAAGGCAGAGCCTTATTTTTCTTTTTGATTTTGTGTTCTCTTTGCCTAGAACAGTGTCTGACAAATACAGAGGGCATTCATTCAAACATTTGTTGAGTGTATCCCATGGGTTACAAGGAGAGCTGGCTGGGGCAGGCTCTTTTCAGGGCCAAGGAGAGATATGGAAGAGTTCCCATAGAGACACGTGATCCAAAACACATTCTGTGGAAGTGATTCTGCACTTGGAAGGTAACAAGTTGATTCATTGGGACTCATTTGTATTTCCTCATCTAGCTTTGATTCTGTCATATTGCCACCGGAAATACTCTTGAGATGAAGCTGGTGTGGTATATGATAACTTGGCTCACTCAACCTCTACTCCACTCCCCTTCTAGTTGGAAATACTGGAAAACTAAAAAAAATCACCTTCTCCAGATTCATTTGCAGTTAATCTGCCAGTTATTTGCACTCATACAAAATGGAAGCAAAGGGAAGACCATTTTTTCTGTTCCCTTGGCTGCAAGGGTCCAGACATGAAAGGGTTTTATGCACTTTCCAGTTTCCAGAGTGCCATGGGGCAGTTGTAGCAGTGGCTTCTCCAGTCCGACTTGCCAACTGCTAGTTCACAGCCACTGACTGAGTCGGGGTGGGGTGTTAGACTGATCACTCCAGGGGTATTGGGGGTGAAGAGACAAATCGTAGACCAGAACACATAGCTTTAGTTCTTCATACCATTTGGTAAGCATCTAATTCCTTTTATTAAATTCCTTCCTGTTCAAAGTATCTGGAATGGTTTCCATCTCTTGCACTGATCCCAGAATATAAGAATAAAAATAAAAATAAAAAACAAGTTTGAGTGACTAAGGGCAGGCCCCTGTGAATGGGAAAGGGGCTGCATTTCAAAGTTTTTCACTCTGAGTATCTATTCAAGTAATTGTTGAACCCTGCCTTGTGCCAAACACTGGGTGACAGGCTGGCCTGGAGAGACAGTGGTTTGCTTTCAGATAGCAGATCTGTGCTAATATGTGAAAGAAGAGCCCATAGTGATCCGTGTCTGAGAAAGGTAAAGAAAGGTCAGAATGAGAGTGCAGGTGCAGGGGTAGCTTTAGAGGGGAGAGAAAATGCTTACTCTCAGACCTCAAATCAGATAGTAACTAAGATGTTTAGCATTTTCATGTACAGCGTATTCCTCTCCGTTATCTCATTGAACACCCTCTCCCACCAGCTCTGTTTTTTACTGGGCACTTCCGATGTGGCAGGCACTTTACACACATTTTCTTATCTAAACTTTGGAACACTCTCTGAGGTGGGAACTGTTATTAGCTCCATAACTTGCCTGAGGTCTCACAGTTACTAATGGTCAGCACTCAAACTCGGATCTTTTGATCCTACATTCTTAAGGGATAACAAAGTCAGAATTTCATTTCCTTAAAAGACATAACATGTTTAAAAACAACACTGTACAGACATGAGGGATTGCTATCCTTATCATAGAAAACCTTTCTCCAAGTTTGAAGTCTCTGAGGTAAAAGGCCCAGTGTCCATACTGCTCCAGCCCTAGAAGGGGATGACAGAGGTACCTAGTCCGGCTCAAATCAGATGAAACTCACAATGGACAAAGGGAGTGGGGGACAGAGAAGAAAAGCCATTTGCTGCCTCCACAGCCTCCTCACTAAGGCAGCTCTTTATCTCCTACACCATTGTTTACAGCTCTGAGGACACCATCCGGACCTAATAAATGAAAGTGTCCATTGGGAAGGGGAAAAACACACACATGCCCCCCTCCACATACAAAAGGACATTTGTGTCAGGCAGCCTAAGAGGCTGACACACACCAAGGGCTTGCCCCTCCTCTCTTCACCCCTGGAAACAGACAAGAAAGGCAGCTTTCTGGTATTCCACAAAAGGGGGAGGCTGCGGCAGGGAAGAGAACACACACTCTCTAAAACTGCTGACTTGATTCATCCCCAAACTGACACAATGCAGAGAGGAAGACTTCAGGAAATGGGCAGATTATGTCCAAGAAAAGATTTCCTGCAAGCGGTTAACGGGAAACTTACATGAAAAGTGAGGACTAAAAATACACAGGCTATTGGATGCTAGTGGGAGGGCCCTTAGTTCTTCAAGAAGTGTCTGAGGAAGCTGCCAGGCTTGAAGCTCTCCCCACCCTCAAACCTAGTGACATCAACTTAGCATTGGCTTTATTCCCCTGAAAAGCTCATCAGGCACCTGATGTGATTAAAATTTCCATTTAACATTCATCAAGTCCATACTGTGTTCAAGGCTCTTTATTCATACAAGTCATCATAGCACTGAAGGTAGGAACCCCAGTACCTTGTACACATAGCTTGACATAAAAGGTGATGAGAGTAGACAGGTAGTATAAATGATATTGTATCTTCAAGTGAATTTTATTTATTTATTTTTATTGATTTTTGAGAGAGAGTGAGCGAGCATGTGCAAGCAGGGGAGGAGCAGAGAGAGAAGGGAACAGAAGATCTGAAAGTGGGCCCTGCACTGACAGCAGAGAGCTCGATGCGGGCTTGAACTCATGAACCGTGAGGCAGACTATTAAGTCATAAACCTCAAAGATTAAGGAGTTAGTAAGATTTAAAAGCTTGGAAGACCTGCACAAGTTTGGCGGTGGAATGCAAGGAAACTGATTTGCCCTTGAAGGCATATGTGATGTCAGGTCAAAGCTTGGCTTGAACACGAGGGCAACTAATATGCAACATTAGGAGACCAATAGCTATAAGAGAGTGCTGTTTGATTCTGAAAACGATGCTTAGAGGCAAGTAGGTGCTCAGAGGCAGAAGCAGGCCTGGGGAGTTCCTTCCATGTCCTAAGGCCAATGCAGAAATCTGAAGAAGACAGGAGTTTGCTTTCAAAGCCTTCTCCTTCCCCTTCTCTTATACTTCCAGAAGCTTAATTCTGCCAAACATTTATTGAGCCCCAAATTGGTGTAATCGCTGCCCCCCTCCCAGCACCGAACAACAATGGATCCAGAACTTCACGGTCTGATAGGGAAGATGGGTTCCACAAATAACAGAAGGGAGGGGAGCAGTGCTGGGCTGTCAGAGACCTGGCATAACTTTTGAAGAGCTCATTGCCCTGCCATTCCATCAGCACGCTTCCTAATTGAGCAATTTATAAGTCCTCATACCCCGAAATTTGGGGCCCTAATTACAAAGGAAAATCTTATCACCAATCATCCTTCAAACATAGACACATACGGTAAGTCCTTCTTCCAGGTTTATAATAAACAATGTGAGGCCAAAGATCTTCCAGTAATCCTATTTTTTATACACAGTGTGAGCCAGATGTGCAGGTACATTAGAAAAGAAACTGTAGGTGGTCCTCTGTGATTCGAGTCTAGGGAGGCAGGGCTGGGAGAACAGCACTTTTTTCTTTGTTTTGTTTAAATCAAGGATGATCTGAGACTTCCTTTGTTGTAAAATCCTAGGGATACGTTTGTTGTTGCTGCTCGTACCTTCACTGATTTCTTGGCAGCATGTGAGGCAGCCAAGTACTCCTCCTTTCCTGAAGGCTGCTCCCAAATCCTTTGGATTATCTTATACCACAACTTCCTGCACCTCTGTGCTCCTTTTCAGTCTTTGTGGGGATGCTTGTATGAGGATATTAGACGAATGCTCTATGATCCTCGGCTTTCTCTTTTCTCACTGTACAGACTCCTTGGGGATATAGATTTCTCTCATTGCAAAGAGCAGTCCTAGATTTCTGACTTCAGACTACACCTTAGGAGCTATTAAGCAGCCATGAGTAGAGTCAATACCTTCATTCTGCTCCTTCTTCCTTTTCTCTATATAAGAAGAAAGTGGGGTGGTAATTAACTGACACCTCAAATCTCCCAAGCCCTGGCAAAATGCTTCATAATATTAATAGATAATAATTAGGATTTTGAGTCTTGTTTTGTCTACGGATATCTGCACATTAAGTTTATTTTAGAACTTAGGACATATAGGTACCCCAGCTGTCATTTCATTTGCTATATTTAAACAACAGCCATCATCAGTCAGGAATATAAAGTATGGGGAAATTAGTGGCCAAAAGATAGGAGAAAAATGATGTTTGGAAATTCTTGGCTTTTGTGCAGTTAGAAACAAAACAAATAAGTTGGATTAGTGACTTAGGAAGTGATATAAATTAAACTAAAATATGTTAGCAACTACCCTCATCTCTACTTCTAAAGCTGCAGAGTCAAGGCAACGAGAAGAACTCCTCTGGATTCAGAAATCTGGCTATGTTTCCTCTGGCATCTACATTCCATTATGGACTTCTGAAGACTATAGCACTAGCAGAGAACAATGTTAAAAGCACCTTGGACTGGGCAAAAGGATTCTCCAACTGGCTTCGCTACTAAAAACTATTTGTTAAACATTCATCTAATATCCTCAAGTTCCAAGATCCTAGACATTCTTAGCATTTGGTCTCAGCAAAGGGTCACATAATCACTTACATCTTATTGTAGATTTTAATGGGTTTGATTTCCTTGCCCAATTCTATTTGCCTCTTGAGTCAACTCTCCAAAAAGATACAGAAACAGTGGCAGAGTGTACAAAAGACACCAAAGAAGAAACCCAAAAGGGTTTCCTTTTGGCTGTAGTCTCCCAGATGGCAGTGAGGGGCAGGAATTTTTGCCTTACTAGAGTAAGTAGGGCAAAATTCCTCAGAGTTAAGGCAAAGTTAAGACTTAGTTAAGAAGAGATCAAAGAGTATTAAACATGGAATGATGTACTTCATCCCCTGAGAATCCCTACTATTCTCTTAGGAGAGAAGAGCAAGAAGGGGGATGTTGGAGGAAAAAATGGTAGAGGTTTGAGCAAAAGAAAATAAATTCCTCCCCCACAGAAAACCATCATTCTAATCACGCCCCAAAACTACAGTACCTCACATCCAGGTAACAGCAAGAAACAGAAAATGTTCTGTAAATAAATGAATAGCAATTGGGTTCCTCTGTACATTCCAGAGGGCACATTCTATGCAGACCCTGAAATTAAGGAGCTCCAAATCTAGTTAAGAAGCCATGTGTATTTAAAAAATAGAAAGCAGCGGGGCGCCTGGGTGGCTCGGTCGGTTGGGCGTCTGACTTCGGCTCAGGTCATGATCTCACGGTCTGTGAGTTCAAGCCCCGCGTCGGGCTCTGTGCTGACAGCTCAGAGCCTGGAGCCTGTTTCAGATCCTGTGTCTCCCTCTCTCTCTGCCCCTCCCCTGTTCACGAGCTGTCTCTCTCTGTCTCAAAAATAAATAAACGTTAAAAAAAAATTAAAAAAATAAAAAATAAAAATAAAAATAAAAAATAGAAAGCAGCAAATAGACATGTCATAAGTGATACTAGGAGTTTAGAGTGGTGAGCAACTGCTGTGGTTCTGGGTGGTCTAGAAAGACTGGAGGTCTGGAGCTGGGCCAGGTCAATGTGAAGGCCTGGATTATGCTATCCTTCCTGGTTGACATTTCTTCTCTGAATCAATCATCAAGGAACTTCCAAACACGCAATAACAATAACCACCAAGAAACTCTTCACACAGGTAAGTAAAATTACTTCATAAAGTGTAAAATGTTTAATATCCTATCAGTGGAATCTTGAGAAGAGCATGAGGGGGATTATCTGTTATCATCATCATCATCATTATCATCACAGCATTTACCATGAACTGAATGTTGAGCCAACACTGCAGTGTTGGCTGGATAACATAACACCCATTCACAGTCTCTGTCTTATTTGCCTTCATTACAGAGTCTAGAAGCAGAACATTTCCTTTTCTAGCCCTTCTTGTAAATGGAGGTATCCGTGTGCCACATTTTGTACAATGAGACATAAGCAGAAATCTGCTGGGGCCCATTTTGATTTTCCTGTTTCCACAAAGTAGAAGCCAGCATGTTACGGAAGGCTGAGTAGGAAGATACAAAGAATAAGCATCTTTAAGCACAACACTGAGTATTTAAAACTAAGGTGGCAACTGCTTATCATAGAATTCTTGTAATGTGGTGGTGACTTAAACCACTCTCCATTAGCTTAATAAATTGAAAATATTCCTGATATACTTCCCATGTGCTTAACCAAGATTATAAGGTAGGTAAGTGACACAAACAGAACTGAAGCCCATGTATGACAGATCCAAAACCCTGACTCTTACATGACACTAACAAGGGTGCACGTGTTCTCTGAAAACTCAGGTGTCTTAATGACCAGTCCAGTGGTTGTTTTGTTTGGAGGGACTGCTCCTCCTATGATGGTCATAGCCATTCTTACCGTAAAATTTTATATCTTGGATACATCTTAATAATATGCTTCAAAAAAACAATGACACCAATTTCATTGGCTCTCAGACCAGGGGCAAAGGGATTCAACTTACTGACCCAATCAGTTATCTTCTCGTGATTCCCTTCTTAGCACTCTAGGACCTTCTTCTTCCATTCTGAATTTCTTTCATGTTTGAAATCCAGAAAAATTTAACATTTGCCTACAGAAACTTTCCATCTCCTGTTTCATTTTCTGCACCCATTTGGGCTTTCAAGATGGCCACAAATGAGTTCTGCCCTTGTTTTCTATACAATAGGCAAGTGTCATTTCAACAAACTAAGCATCTGATAACACTTAAAAATAAACAGTACACTGTTTCTGGAGGGTCACTTATCCCCTTACAATAGAGCAAATTGGAAAGATCATTCAGAAATATTTCAAAGCCTAAAACAACACTGAGCTGATGGTGACAGTGATCAGCTGTTGGCAGCTGGTCGGGTTTTCATGGCTTTACTCTCAAGTGAAATGCACTCCTTATCTGTGGTTATGACTGGCCATTACATAGGAGGATTAATGGGGTTGCTTTTGGCTGTCATAGAAAGCTTAGGATGTCTTCTCTATGTGGGTCCCTAAAAGCAGACACCCTCTCTGCAAAGCTGACAGGTCACCTCCCTCAACCAATTAGCTAATTGTCTGAAATCACTCCTCGTAGATCAAGAAAAACTGTCTTGTGAATGAACTCTGTTCATGCAGAAAGCAAGAGCCTTTTGTTTCCTTCTCAAGACCCTAT
This sequence comes from Panthera uncia, assembly GCF_023721935.1. Taxonomy (NCBI): domain Eukaryota; kingdom Metazoa; phylum Chordata; class Mammalia; order Carnivora; family Felidae; genus Panthera; species Panthera uncia. The sequence goes on from NC_064808.1 coordinate 58,893,459, forward strand.
TCAACTCAAAGGCCCCTTCCATCTACAAAATTGTAAATTCTACAAATGTGAACAATCGGCTCCAAAGAATGAATCCTTCCGGCTTTACAGTGAATGAGTACTTTTTTGACCACAGGGTTTTGGGGTTTTTTTGTTTTGTTTTGGTTTGGTTTGGTTTTTGAAGAAAATTGTTTTTTAAATGTAGCTTCCTGACTGCACCAGGTGTGAAACGGTAAATAAAAGAACGTGCAGTTGTGTTGGCCATCTTTAATTGTTCCCTTCAAAGCTTGCCAAACTGATGTCATTCTGGATGCTTTCTATTCTGCTGACCAAGCTAGGCCTTCCTAGAAAAATCTATAGACTGTCCAGTTCTAATCAAGATGTTGCATCAAATTCTAAAAGCTCAGAGTTATCCAGGAGATTGGTAGCTAGCTCTCACTGAATAAAAAGGAGTGAGTAGCCCCTTTGCTGTGGTTAATACTAGGAACTGGGGACAACCTTTGTCTCTGGCCTGCTGGAATAAGATGGGCTAAAAATCAATCACTTTGCATTCAGTGATAAGACACCTTTTTTTAAATATCATTTGCATACTGTCTTTCACTGACCCTTATTTTCCTGCTTCCAAATACAATGCTATTTTGTTCAGACATCTACCCTTTCCTGTGCCATTTCCCCCTACAACTTAAAACTCCTTCTTCAAAAGCTAAAATCCTACAAAGCAAAGACACAACAGACAGCCTCTATCTCTTGCATCTGAGTTTTTACTGGAAAAGTTTTATTGGAGATACAAGGGCTCAATAAGGGATGGGCAGAATTTTAATAGAGATGGGGAAAGGAGTAGAAGCTCCCTTGGAAATGGAGGAAAGAAAGTACTTTCCATGTGGCAGATACTATGCTAAGTACTTTCACATAAATGATTGATACCTTATAACAGATGACACGGGGAAAGGCAAGTATTATTATTATCATCATCATCTCAAAGTATTTAATCAGTTAAAAAAATTTGCCCAAGACAAAAAGTGTGTGTGTGTGTGTGTGTGTGTGTGTGTGTGTGTGGTGTGTGTGAGTGTGTGTGAGTGTGTGTGCTTGGCTGGCTCAGTTGGTAGAGCGTGTGACTCTTGATCTCAGGGTTGTGAGTTCAAGCCCCATGTTTGGCCTGGAGCCTACTTAAAAAAAAAAATTGCCCAAGGTTACAGGTCTCAAGCCCAGCTGTAGCTCCAAATCATCTCTCCTCACCAAACTGATGAACAGTGACATGGAGGCAGGAAGGAACAAGACTCATTTAGGGTGGGAACTGAGCCCATATGGTAGGCAAGCATATGGTAGCTTCTGAGCATCTGTTCTTTGGGAGTCACCATTTAAAGAAAAGGGCCCTAGTAGTGCTATTAGCTGTAAACACAGTGAAACTGCTGATCATTTTGACAAGGTAAATCAGAAAGAGTGAAGTCTTTTAAGAAACCATCTGTAGTTCTGATATTGATGACTCTAGTTCAGGATCAGGACAGCTACTTCTTTCATCATTTCCTTTTGGCAATATATTTGAATTGAACCTAAATGCTACCTGAGCCTTGACCACAGTGTGTACCAGTGATCTAGCTCAGCACAGCTGAAGGCAATGATTATTCAAGGAACACTACGTGGGTACCTCCTGTCACACATACATTTTGTATGCTTTACAAGATTCCCCAGTTATGTCTCGGGGTCTTTTTCCATTTACCAACATTATCCCCTTTCCTATTTCTCTATTCACAGGCTCTAAAATAAGGCCTGAAACACAGCAGTTACTTAACTAAAGTTTACTGAAGAAATACTACATAACAGGCATCCAATAAATGTTTGTTGAGTAAATAAATGAACTAGACACTTCTATTAGAAGAAGTGGATGAGAGATGTTAAATCATAGACTCAAGGTTAGAGTACTGGGGTACAATGTAAAGTAAGTTGGTAAATACAACTTGGAGATGCTAGATGGGCTGGGGATGCCCTGAATATCAGGCATTGGAACTTGAATTCATTTTATAGGCAACAAGAAAGAGAATACTGAATGTTGCTGAGGATGAAAAAATCGTGGGCACGGTGGTAGGGAGGGAGGAGGGTAATACTCAAAATAATTCTAGATGGTCAGACAACAGCCTGAAGATACCAAACAAGAGTTGAAAAGTGAAGTCCTAGAAGGGAGAGGGCCAGAAAGAAGGATAGAAAGCAGAATCCTTATCTTTGTTTCACAAAACGTCTTACCTTTTCATGATGATACCAAAGGTCTAATTCCTTCACTACTCTCTCTCTATTGCCACCTTCTAATTTGTCTTGGTTATTCTTCAAGAATTTTCTTCCTCTGACCCCACCTTAAAATTTCTGAAGCCAGTTATTATTTAATTAGATAAATATAATGTGTCATAGCCTCAGAACTGTTTTCAAATGTCTCATAATTTCCGTCTTCTGTGGGAGAGAAAGGCCAGTGTAAATATATTGTGTTCTTGCCCCTATGGACAAGATGGACTTCACCTACTCAATTCTGGTCAGAGCTAAAACAGCTTAAAATGATTTCTCTATCTTCCCTATCAAAGCACAGCAGAAATAAATATAGGGAGTACCTCATTCTGTGGCACATGTAAATAAGGATACTCAGGGAAACAAACATTTCTACCCATAATTTTTCCTTGCTTCTGCCAAGAGTGACCACTGTCAACTGATCTGCCCAGAACTCCCCACTGTGCCTTTGTGCTTGGGCTCATCCTCACACATTATGTACCCCAATCTTACTCCCCAGATACATTGAAATGATACTCTTCCTTCAAGGATTACCTTCAATGCCACTTCCTCTAGACTGTTTCCTTTGATTTTTAAGTAGAATGCAAAACTTTCTCAACTAAACCCCTTTAACACCTTGTCTGTACCTCTTCTTACAAATCACAAAAAGACCTGTGTTATAGTTTCTTATGAATGTGTCCTATATCCCACTTTATTTTTAAAAATTTTTTTAACATTTATTTATTTTTGAGAGAGAGTGAGTGAGCCAAGAAGGGGCAGAGAGAGAGAGGGAGACACAGAATCCGAAGCAGGCTCCAGGCTCCGAGCTGTCAGCACACAGCCTGATGCGGGGCTCGAACCCACTAACTGTGAGGTGAGATCATGACCTGAGCCGAAGTCTGGCGCTCAACCGACTGAGCCACTCAAGCATTCTCTACATCCCACTTTATTTCCTCCATATGAAATTAGTTTTGAAGTAAGGGTCTATATCATTTGGACATCCCCCACAGTTCCCAGTATAGCATAGGTACTTAGTCCACATAGGAAGCTCTCAACACTTACTGAAATGAATTAATGAACATATTACTTTAAATGAACATTCATATACATTACTTCAGGGTATGATTATCTCTACTTTACAAATAAGAAAATGAAGGTTTATAAAAGTTAAGTGATTCAGAAAACAGGCCATGCTTTCCACAAAAGCTGAGATAAAAGGCCCAAATAAGAGGATTCAGAATGAATCTGGGGACTTCTTGGATAACAGCTCCTATCTTTTATTGAATTATCAACTGAGAACATAAATTGCTACTTTTGGGGGGAATAAATGTGTCAATATGTATATGAATATCCATAAAAAATCATATAATTTAAACTTGTATGTCTACTTCATAAATCCATCTTAATATCCAGAGATGCAGATAGACTTATGCATGAAGATAACCATCATACTGTTGTTCAAAATAATGAAAGAATCAGTAAAATCTTCTGTTACCCAACTGAAATACTGAAAATATGTTTACTTCTCCTCCCTCCCAGATTCCAAAGACATGACAAAGTCGTACAAGGCTGAATAAATGAATACCTGTGCTTAGGGTGGGAGAGAAGAATAAAGAAAAAGAACAGACCAGAACATTTTTTTTAATGCATTTTATTATTTTTTTAAAGTAATATTTACATTCAATGGGAGGGGTCAAATTCATGACTCTGAATTGACATGTGATTAAGAGTCACATGTACTACTGACTGAGCCAGCCAGGCACCCCTAGACCAGAAATTTTTAACACTTTTCAAAAGATGGGAAGTAGATGGAATTACATTGGTAGATGTGCTACAATGTAGATGTATCTACAGCCCACCCAAGTGAAGGAAGCCAGGTAAAGGAACATGGGGAAAAGATACATGTAGTAGCCAATGCTGCTTCTTGATAAGGCCTAGAAAGGTATCATGCTGGGGATCAGAGCAGTACTGTTCGAAAGAAATGTAATACAAGCCACATACGTAATTCTGAAATTTCTTTTTATGCTTAAAAAGTAAAAAGAAACAGATAGAATTAATTATAATAGTATATCCAAAGTATTATCATTTCAATATATAATCAATGTAAAAATGAGATATTTTATCTTGTCTTTTTGTTCTTTGAAATCTGATTTGTATTTTATACTTACATAATACCTTAATTCAGATGAGCCAGATTTCAAGCTCACTTATAGCTAGTAGCTATTGTAACTGATATCACAGAATCAAAGAATAAGGAGAGCAACGTCAGGAAAAAGAGCAGAAATCAGTGATTAATTGAAGAACTTTCTAAAGAACCAGCTGGGTAGAAACAGTTTAGACACACAAGAACATAGAAAGTTTAACTTCTATGCACTCTTTCTGAAAGATGTTTTCAGGGATGCTTTATGGCAAAGTTAAAAAGGATTCTAAGAAAGAGATGACATAGGGTACAAGAAAGGAGATTTAACCCAGGACTTCAATGAAATGATAGTAGGCTTTGAGATTAGAACAGGAACTCTGTGGACTTAAAGAAGAATGTGTTAAGATGAAAGTTGGGGCATCTGGGTGGCTCAGTCGGTTAAGCAACTGACTTCATCTCAGGTCATGATGTCACAGTTCGTGGGTTTGAGCCCTGCATCGGGCTCTGTGCTGACAGCTCAGAGCCTGGAGCCTGCTTTGGATTCTGTGTTTCCCTCTCTCTCTGCCCCTCCCCCATTTGTGCTCTCTCTCTTTCTCAAAAATAAATAAAATGTAAAAAAAAATAATAATAAAAGATGAAAGTTATTTCCCTAAAACAAACAGTATGATTAGGAAGCCAACTGATGTTAGTCATAAGGTAAAGGCAGATGCTTCTTTCTTCAGTCAGGAAAAAAAGGCAATCCAAAACTCCCAAGAAAACAAAAAACAAAGACAAGGTGTAAATATGAAGCAAAGAAAATATGGCAAGTGATGGAATGTAGAAAGAGAATCTATTTGATCTTGATGTTTGAAATAGTCTCGTTTAAGTGTCATGGGTTTGGTACCAAAGAACTTTATTTTCTTCCTATGGGTCAACTTATGCAATTCTTCTCTGCTGTAATTATTTATATAATTGTAATACTGAAAAGGATATTTATTAGTTTTTAATTCTTAGAATCAATCCCCAGGTGAAACTTAAGACTTCTTCATTTTAGAAATCTGAATGTAAATGTTATTTAGTTACACAATACATACCTTATGATAGGAATGGACTAATTATCTCATCTTACTTGTTGGAAAGCCAAAATATTCTATATACAGTTAAAGAGAGAAAAATAGAGTTTTTGGTGTAAGTGGTAAGCTGCGTAGGATAAGTCTGACTAAGGGGCCTTAATAATACAATGATGCCCCTGTTCTTTATCCAGAAACGCTAAGGATCCAATATTCTGGTGCTACAAAGTATTTTAATGGCTGAATCGCATTGCAGTCATTAAATTATCTTCAAAATTTATAACAAGCATTTTAAAACTTATAATGTGAAGTGAGATAAACTATGTCCAAAATTATAGACAGTATGAAGCCTGGGCAAATGAAATGAAATTAGAGCTACATTTATACGTATTAGGAGAGATTTAGGTTAGAGTTAAGTAATCACCAGACTTCTGAGAGGCTTGAGAATCCAGTTGAGGAAACACAAGTGTACAAGGAGTAGTCAAGTGTAAGTGCCAGGCACTGGTACTACATCTGATCTATCTCTGTAAACAATCTCCCTCCTCCAACACACACAGTCTATAATTATTAAATATTCACAGATTAAGATTCTCAAGGCTACTTGAATGCTTTAGGATGGCCAAGGAACCATCCAGCTTGGCAGTGTAGCCAAAGGAGGCTTCTTGGAAGAGGTAAACCCTGAATTGTATCTCAAAGGATGGACAGGTTTGAAATGGTGACTGGGGAGACCCCAGACTCCTTAATGGGTGAAGGGCCAACTCCTCAGACTGAAATGCAAAGAAGACTCCCATGGAAGACAGGAAAATGAGGCTACTTTTAAGGTGTGGTAACCAGAAGTTACCGAGAGACACTGGTTTGTCCCCATCCCACCACTGACACAGAGATTCATGTTTTGGAGGCTATATTTCAGAAGATGGAGGTACTCCCAAATGTGTAAACTGAGTTCCCTTCTTCCCATTAACCTATACTTGATCCTGTCTGTATTAGCCAAATAGACTATCTTTTCTCTTCCATTCTTCTCCCAGCTTAGGCTTCTGCCCAGAAGATAAGCTTCTCACTAGTAAACACTCAGATGTAGAGTTTGTTTCTAGAGACCCAGGATAATCTACTTGGCAGCCTCAAGGGAAAAAACAGGCAGAATGAATTTAATGCTTCACCTTCCATGGCTGGACTTCGATATAAGACTACCCAGCTTAAACAAAGCAGTATATTTGTTAAGGCATCTTAAATTAGGGCTCCATACTAAAAAACATCCTTTACAAGTCTCAAACACCCCTTCCTCAGACTATTTATAAGTATCCCATAAAAAGAGTGTTTATTCTTTGGAAAGAGATATAATAGAAGAGGAGAACAGGAAGAGATAATATAAGCACACACACGTGCCAGACATCGTATAGACATTCTATGACAAATCAATAGAGCACTTGTTATGCCCATTTTACAGGCAAGGAAAAGGAAGTTCAACTTCACAGAGATTGAGTGATTTGCTGCTTATGTAAATACTGGAGCTGGAATTCAAATCTACAAACTTCTTACTTCAAAACTCAGTGCTCTTTCCCCTATACCATACAGCCTCAGAAAGAAAGAAAGAAAGAAAGAAAGAAAGAAAGAAAGAAAGGAAGAAAGAAGTGAATTTACCAAAGCTACATTGTTGAAAAGCAAGAACAGAGAGGTACAGCTGTTATCTTCACAAACCCTCCCATATATATTTTTTAAAGAAACAAAATTGTCTTAATAAGTAAGACTCAGACTCTTCTAAAATGACAAAAACAAAGAGCCTTAAGTAGACCTTTCTTTCAAGGGGGAAGGGGGGAATTAAATATCAGAAAGTAAGGGACTTCTCCTCTCACATGAGTCTGTCACAGCTCAAAGGATATTTTAGGGAAAAGATACTTACCTAGTGTGACCACAGAATCTAAGAGAATTTAGAAGGGGTGGTGGAGAAGAGAGAGGGAGAGAAGGGAGACTGACTCATTATTTGTTTTCCAAATATAAAAACTGAAGCAAAACACAGTGAGACTCAGCTATCCAGCTGGGTGCTCTTAAGGATTAACTGGGTGTGTGGCCAGGCACTTAACTTCATATTTCAGATGGACCGCTGTAAAATGGAAGAAGAACTCATAATAAGGTTTCTTGTCAAGAGAGCACCAAGAGAGTTGTATTTATAGCTTCTGAAATACAGACCTAAGCAAATAGCCTGACATGGAGCCCCGGGCCCTAATTCCAATATACCTGCTATAGTTAATGTCATAAGGTTGTGCTTGGGGATATGAATGTCCTGATAATGGCAGCGTCATCCCGTATTTTTATACCCTTCTCACAGGTTATAGCTGGGCTTTTAAAATACAGATTCCAATTCAATATTGAAAACAAAATGCCAGTGTAATAGAGTAGAAAGAATATGGGATTTGGCATTGGGCCATCATGGACTTGAATCTTGGTTGTAAGATTTGAACAAGATACTTAATCTTTCTGAGACTTATTTTCCTCATCATTAAAATGAGGGATAATTACCTTAGAACACTTATTTATTGAGAATTAGAGTTCCTGATACATAAAACACTGTAAAGATAATTTCCATATTAATCCTTACCTCACACCATATACAAAATTTAACTTGAAATGGATCATAGGTCTAAGTGTAAAAGCTAAAACTCACAGCTCCTCGAAGAAAAGAAAAGAGAAAAATCTTTGTAACTTTGAGGCAGAAAAACAAACAAAAAAACATAATCATAAAAGAAAAATAGAATAAGTAGACCACCAAAATTCAAAGCTTTTGCTCCTCAAATGGCACCATTGAAGAAAATGAAAAGGCAAGCCATACTGAAAGAAAATACATGTTTTCACACACCAACAGAAAAATTACAGCTATTTCTACCTTACAAAAAGCTGGTATCCAGACCATTTAAAAAACCTCTTAGAACTTAGTTAACAAGAAGATAAATGAAACCATATAAAAAATGATCAAAAGCCTTAATCAGAGACTACACAAAAGAAGCTATACAAAAAGCCAGTTAGCACATGAAAAGATGTTACCGATTATTAGACATCAGGAAAAAGTAAATTGAAACCACAGTTATACACTATTACCTGTAAACCCATCAGAAAAACTAAAATTAAAAAGACCGACCATACCAAGTGCTGATGAGAATGCAGAGCAACTGAAAATCACATACTGTTGCTGGGAATGTGCAATAGTACAGCCAGTCTGGAAAACAATTTCTTAAAAAGTTTAAGAAACAATTATTCTATGACCCAGCCCATTTGACTCCTGGGTATTTACACAAGAGAAATGAAAACATATATCCGCACAAAGATGTGCAAATAAATGCTCCTATCAGCTTTATTTAAAATAGCCAGAAACTGAAAAAACCCCAATGTCCATCAATAGGTAGTATATCCATACACTGGAATCCTACTCAGTGATAAAAAGGACCTATGCACCAACATGGACACATCTAAAAAACATTATGCTGAAAGAAGTCAAACCAAAAGTGTGTATATTACATAATTCTATTCACATAAAATGCAAACTCATCTGACAACAGATGAATGCTTGCCTGAGGCTGAGGAAAAAGAAAGGGACAGATTGCAAAGGGACAAGAGAAATTTTGGGGGGACTAAGGGAAATGTTCTGTATCTTGACTGTAGTAGTCATTTCATGGGCAGAGCAACTGTCAAACTCACTGAATTTAAACAGATTTATTTTGTGTACGTTATTCCTTAAAGTTGATAAGGAAAAAAAATTAATTCACTTTGCCTCTCCTGCCACTAGAATCAAGTTAAAAAGCTACTACTGCCCACTTCTTGGTCACAGGGGAAACAAAAAGCTGTACATAAAAGGGTGGTATTGCAAAAGCCCTGTAATTTAGTATCAACAAGTGTTTCATTTATTGAATATCAATCAGGTGTTTGGTAACATAAGGCACTTCATATATATTATCTTATTTAATTCTAACAAATTTGACGAGGTAGGCACTATTAGCTGTTTTACAGATGAGGAAACGGTTCAGAAAATTTAAGAAATTCATCAAAAGCCACCCAGATGTAAATGGTAGAGTTAGATTCAAGGATGGATCTGGATTCAAAACAGTAAGCTTGACTTCAAAGACAATGCTATTACTTCCTACAGTGCTTAGGGCATCCTCAGAAAGGCAGAGCCGTGATGGCCCAGAGACAGGAAGTGTTAGTGAAGATTTCCTTTATCAGAACTGGGAAATCCTCTCAAGCAGGGAGTTATAGCAGTCTATTTCAAAGGAGACTGGGAGGATGGGAAATGGGGTGCAGCTCTGCTTGTGAGGCCAAAGACAATCCTGTCTCTCTCGGTTCCAGCATCTGCTGGTATTTTGTTAACTCTTGGCTCCTCCGTATTCACCCACCCACTGGTTTCCCAGGGAAAAAAAGCCAAAATATCTTGGCTGAACAGGCGAATGGGTCACAGATGACAGAGGTAAAAAAAAAAAAGAAAAAAAAAAGACATTCTGTAAATATGCTTCTTTTTAAAAGCAAAAACAAACTGCACACTTCCTTGTTCTGCATTTTCCTTATTCTCTTTGAGTTATCCATTTTCTGAAACATTTTCTTGTCTACATTTTCATTCATCACAGTGGAAAAAGTAAGGCAAATGGATCATGCTGGAAGTTTAAATAAATTTACAGTCTTCCTATTTCAGACCAGCTGTAGCCCATCTCCCCTGAAGCCAGGCCAACAAGAAGGTGCCTTGAGCTGCAGAAAATGGGCTATGGGAAACTAGGACCTGGAGGGGCGGCTCGGCACTGGGACCAACATTGTGGACAGAGCGTAAAGAGACCTGGGTTCTGGGATTAACTTTGTATAATTAAGTTAGAGACTCTGTCACGTCACTTTCCCTCTCAGAGTCTCAGAAGATTGGACTAAACATGTTTTTCAACTTTTAACAAAGGCCCTCCGTTTATAACCAAAAATAATCTTCCCCCTAAACCCTCAGATTCTCATGCACTTCCTCTTTGAGAATTGCTCTGTTGCCTTTTTATTCCCCCACAGCCAAGCTTCACTTTCTGAAATTTATACTATAAAAACAGGCAACTTCAGTGTACTGGTATATTATAATCCCAGACAAAAACTTTCAAACAGTATATACAAACATATACTGAAATTCTGTCATAATCCTTAGTGTGTGGCGTTGAGAACCAGAGATTAGATGCCCTATTGCAAACTGCAGTATTTTTATTTTGGTTGTTCTCCATTTCCTCTCCCGATTTAGTTTGAACTGCAATTTTACTAAAGCTCCTTTGCTCCCTTCTTCACACATGGTAAGAAGTCACAGGGACATGTGCTTTTGTGCTCCTTTAACTAGAGCATCCTCCCCCAAACTACACTCTGCCAAATTGTTTCTGGTAAGCAACTTTGCAAAGTAAAAATTCCCTAGACGATCTGGACAGGGTGTGAAAGAAAGACCCACAACCCAGCAGGGGAACTGAAACATTCTCCCCCAGTGTCCACTTCTGTCCTGGGAGGATGGGGGCAGGGAAGTTGCGGAAGAAGCTTTTAAAGGAAGCAAACTTGCAGGACTTCTGCTGCAAACAATTGTGTACTGTATCCAGCTGTTAAATAAGGCAACAGTCAGCTCAAAACCAGAGGAGAACAAAGGGGTCTGATCCCTTGCTCCTAAAACAGCAAAGTACTATGCTTCTGCTTCACATGTTTACAGCTTAGCACCTGTTTCTAGCTTCCAGGTCTGGAGCTCTAAGAGGTGTAAACCTTTATTTTTACATACAAAATATTGTGCAGAAGCATAACATAAAAAAATAAATTTGAGCTCTGGGGGATAGAGGACCCGGGGTGGGAGAGCTCTGCCAGCTCAGCTGCCATCATCCCTTTCGTCAGGCAACTCTCTGGACTCCTAGGGCCACAAGGAACACTATTAGGTCTATTGATGTGGGTTGATTCATGTGTGATTGGTAGGCTTACTGATTTGTGGAGTTCACAGATAAAAACATAGATGATCATGCCCTTAATTTGATTCAGTAGGCTAGGGTGGTTGTTCTCAGCATTTTTCTTTCCCCTTATGTCTTCTTCAATGATCTCATTAATTCCCAATGCTTTGTTGATCGTTTCTATATGGAAGACTCAAATTATACACTTTAAGACATGATCTCTTTACTTAGCAGAGCATCTGAAACATATGGATGGGAAGAGAAAAGCAGGGATCCAGGCATGCAGACAGTTTGGCAGCAGAATCCAAGTGTTTGTTCCCAAAATTCAGGACCAACACTCTAGCTGTCAGAGGACTAGGGAGAGAAAAAGAATAATGGGAATCCCTAAAGAATCAAAGTGCAAGGGAAGGACTTGGCCAAAAGGAACCAGACAAGAGCTCTTCTTAGAATCGGGGGCCAAAGTCAGAGGGGGGCTAGCTTCCAGGCTGACTTCATGTTAATTCCCAGAGGCCTGGATCAAGTTCTTAAATCCTACCCCACCTCATCCCCATTACAAGCAGAACTGTTTCACAGACCTATCCTAAGGTATGAGAGGAGAGAGCCAAGTAAATCTTCACAGCTGAGCATATCCAGGCCCTACTTGTGTCTAGCAAGTTGAAAGCATATCATGAGCAGAAAAGATGCAGAACAGATGTTCCTAATGTTTTCCAGGTCACTCGCAGAGATAGACACAGATCTCTATCAACTCAATAGCCATTTCTCTCTTTGTACCTTGTTACAGAACTATTTTGTTCAGAGAACTGGTAGAGACTTCATGGTCATGGGAAAGGTAAACCCCCTGCCCCAGCCCCAGGGGTTGAATCTCAACTGGTCTAAAGCAATTATGCAAATCAGTTTCCCTTTGCCAGGATTGGACTAGAGAGGTGGGCATATAACCTAGTTCTGACCAAAAAAACGTAAGTTTTCTAAAGGGGAAAGAAAGTGCCTGTTTTTCTTGGTAACATGCTTGAGTCAATGACAGAACCCTGAAGCTTCCTCCCTCTTACTGGGCTACATGAACATCAATGTCCTTGTAATTTACTCAGATTTTCTGTTAAGTGTGACTAAAAGTTTTCCTGACTGATCTGCTGACCCACCTGAAAGAGTAGGCAGCAAGAGTGGTTGCTTAGCCTTAACTGGCCTTAGCTGGTTGACTGCAACTGTGGTGACTAGAGGTCCCAGTACATCGAAGTCCTGTATATTATGTCCTATAATGGAGGGACCATCACAGCCATGCAGGGGGAGAACTGTGTGGTCATTGCTGCCAACAGGCACTTAGGGATCCAGGCCCAGATGGTGACCACAGACTTCCAGAAGATCTTTCCCTGGAAGGTCGGCTATACATAGGCCTGGCCAGACTCACCACTGAGGTCCAGACTGCTGCCCAGCATCTCAAGTTCCAGCTAAATCTGTATGAGCTGAAGGAAGGCTGGCAGATCAAGCCTTACATCCTCATGAGCACGGTGGACAACCTATCATATGAGAAACGGTTTGGCCCCTTCTACACAGAGCCATCATCTCTGAATTGGACCCAAAGACCTTTAAGCACTTCATTTGTTCTCTAGACCTCACTGGCCCCATGCTGACTGACGGACTTTGTGGTCAGTGGCACCTGCTCTGAACAAACATATGGATGCATGAGTCCCTCTGGGAGCCCACCATGGATCCAGAACACCTGTCTGAAACCATCTCACAAGCCATGATGAATGCTTGGATAGGGATGCAGTGTCAGGAATGGGAGTCACTGTCCACATCATTGAGAAGGACAAAATTACCACCAGGACACTGAAGGCCTACGTGGACTAACCCTCTGTTCTCAGAGTCTACTTTTTTTTTTTTTTTTTTTAAATAAAATAGTTGTAATTTCTTTTGGGACACCTGGGTGGTTTAGTCAGTTAAGCATCTGACTCTTGATTTTGGCTCAGGTCATGATCTTAATTTGTGAGTTCAAGCCCCACATGGGGCTCTGCTGACAGTGTGGAGCCTGCTTGGGATTCTCTCTCTCTCTCCCTCTCTCTGCCCCTCCCCAACTTGTGTGCACTCACTCTCTCTTTCTCTCTCAAAATAAATGAAAAAAAAAAAAAAAAGCTTTTCTTTCAAAAACTATGAGCCAAAAACTATGAGGCTGAAAGTATAGGCCTTATATCCAATAACCTTTTTTTTTAATGTTTACTTATTTATTTTGAGAGAGAGAGAGAAGCAGAGAAAGAGAGAGAAAGAATCCCAAGCATGATCCATGCAGTCAGCACAAAGCCCGATGTGGGGCTCAATCTCACAACCTTGAGATCATGACCTGAGCTGAAATCAAGAGTCAGAAGCTTAACTGATTGAGCCACCCAGACACCCCTCCTGTAACTTTTATCATGTGGATATATGCAATATTTTGTCTTCAACTATAAGAGATTTACAGGTTTCAGGTCAAGAGTCCTTACTCTATACCAGCAGTTCTCAAAGTGTGCTCCCTGGACCAGCAGCATCAGCATGACCTGGAAATTTAGAAAAATCAGAAAAACAATTTCTCTAGCCAAACCCCAGACCTACTGAATCAGAAATCCTTGTAGTGGAGTCTAGCAATTTATGTTTTACTAAGTCTTCCAAGTGATCTGATTCATGCCAAAGTTTGAGGACAACTGCCCTGAGCTCACCATTAATTTCTATGATGACAAAAATGTTTACATCTGCACTATCCAGTATGGTAGACACTAGCCACATATGTCTATTGAGCACTTATAATGTGGCAGTGCAACCAATAGACTAGCTTTATAATTTTACTTTGTTTTAGTTTATTTAAATTTAAACATCCCTGTGGCTAGTGGTTACTGCAGCTCTAGACAACCGTAAAGGATTTTACACTATCAAATGGCTCAATACTAAGTCATAAAATAGGCAGTGGTTCTCAAACTTCAGTATGTATCTCCATCACTAAAGGGGTTATAAAACACCGATTATAGGCTCCACCCCTACAATTTATGGTTCAGTAGGCCTAGCTTGGGGTTTGAGAATTTGCACTTCTTTTTTAATGTTTATTTTTGAGAAAGAGGGAGACAGCATATGCCAAAGCCAGGGAGGGGTAGAGAGAGAGTGAGAGAAAGAATCCCAAGCAGGCTCCATGTCCAGTGCAGAGCCTGATAAGGGGCTCTATCCCAGGACCACAAAATCACAACCCAAGCCAACATCAAGAGTCAAACTCTCAACCAAATGAGTCACCCAGGTGCTCCAAGAATTTGCACTTCTAATAGGCACCTATATGATGCTGATGCTACTGACCCAGGGAACCCACTCTGAGAAGCACTGAAGTAAGCAAAACTTTTTTTTTTTTTTTGCCTTCTTATAACCTACATAAAAACTACTTTTCCACAATTCTTTTTTTTTTTGTTTGTTTTTAAAAGTTTACTCATTGTTGAGAGACAGAAAGACAGAGCACAAGTGGAGGAGGGGCAGAAACAGAGGGAGACACAGAATCCAAAGCAGGCACCAGGCTCTGAGCTGTCAGCACAGAGCCCAACGTGGGCTTGAACTCATGAACCACGAGATCATGACTTGAGCCAAAACTGGATGCTTAACCAACTGAGCCCCCTAGGTGCCCCTACTTTTCTACAATTCTAACCAATGTTTTCCTTTGTGTTAATCAAATTAATATATAAAGGTAAAGTTCCCTGAGAGTAGGAACTGACACCTTCCCATTCTGTATGTCTCATAGTCCATATGAGCTCAGTATCTTGGTTCCAGCAGGTATATGACATCGCTGAGAGTATAATGGGCACACCCCACATCTCCAAACAGGAAGATTTTTGGAAGTGTCTGTCATGTTTCCAAGACCATGATTACTTCCTCATAATCATCAGGTGGCAGGCTATATGTTTCAGAAGAAGTGCACAGAAAGGTTAATTGATCTGCCCAAGGCAATAGGTCTTATTTCTTATTCTTCTGTATTTTAAAGTATTATCTCATAAGTTGTTTACATCTAAGTAGATTTACAGAAGAGTTTGTATATATATGCATATATATTTTACATATATTACATATGCAATATATATGTAACTTATACATAATATTTTATACATATATATACAGAGATACTGAAAACTAAAACATTCAAGAATGAAAAAGACTTCTGACACTATAATGGTATGAAAGGCAACAGGCCTAGAAATCTGGATGGGGGCTATACCTTCTCAAATAACACTGCATACAAAACCATCTATGCCAAAGACCTGGCCCATCCAGCAATGCAGCTTTCAAGCATTAATGGGAAAGGCAAGAATCAAGGACAAACACACAGGGGATTTTTCTGAAGGTCAAAAAAGCAACAATAAATACCGTGCCCAGAAAAGCTTTTAAATCTGACCTTTTCTTCTGCTGAAGCCATTCGCCTTCCAGCATCTTCAATCTAATAGACTGAAGTAGGCTGAAATGGCTCTTAGGAGAGAACGGGGCTAGTCTTTTCCTTAATGCTGCCTCTCCACCACTACTCTAGCAGCATTACTGGTAATTACATCATTATACCATAATGGAACACATGCGGTGCAAGTGAAACATCCCAGCAGCTCCCCAGTCAGGGAGAGGGGAAAGAAGCTCCCTTCATTGTTCAATTTCTATTAACCCTTCAGGTTCTGGCTTATTCTCAAAGTCAAACCACCCCTAGGACATTTCACAATCTTAAAACACAGATCGTGAAAGCAGAGCATCGCTGAAGATCAGGAATAAAGTTAAATTCATTAGTGTGATGGAAATCCTCTGCTAGAATAGGAATTAGGACACCTGGGTATAGGTCTTGCTTTGCTATGAACACCTTATGTGACCTTGGGGAAATCATTTGCATCTTTTAGGTTTCAGTTTCTCATCTATAAAGAATAGCAAAGCTCCCAGGCAGAAGATCCCAAAAGGTCCTTGTAGGCAATCTGGGACTGGACCAAGAGATCACAAGGGTTCCTTCAGCTCTAACATTCTATTATCTAAAAAGACTCTATGAATAGGGGAGACAGGAGTGGAGTAAAATTCGAAAGGTCAACTCTGGTCTTCAAGCAGTTAATCTGATGAGGATTTTTGCCTCTACTCTGACCCATATATCAGTGTCAGATCATCTTCATCAAAATCCATAGCAACTTCTCATAAGACCAAACTCTGAACTCATTAACAGATCACAGAGAGTCTCCCCAAATAGAGAAAGGACATAGCAGTACACGCTATACTTGGACAGAACCAAAGTTCTAACTGTCACAGACTCCTTCTATGAACCCGAGTCAGTCACCCAACCTTGGCCAACTCATCTTCAAGACACAGTGGCAGAGGAGAGAGGGTAGAATGAAAGCTTTTCGCTCAGTCTGTGATTTTGATATCTTTGTAAAAGTTTCAAATGCCACCACTGGATATTGGGGCATGCAGGGGTGGGTGGAGTTTGGCACAAAAAGCACACTAAGAATGCCAAATCCTACAAGCAAGAGATGAGTTTTCTTATGATATTCTAAAGGTTTTCTCATAGATAAGGAAAAAATTACCTACCAGACTTCCAGGGAAGAACTAAAACATATAAAACTATATATTAATTTGCCACATATCTCAGAATTTTCTTTATATAGTGGCCTAAAAGAAAGAATGTAAAAAATGTGTTCTCTGCAGTTGTCTTCTGGTCTTCATATAGAAGGTATAAGACTTTGGTTTCCAGGAGTAAGGTGGTTAGATCCTCTTAATTAACCCTCCCAAAGAAAACAATTTAAAAAGCTACATAAGGGTGCCTGGGTGGCTCAGTCAGTTGAGCGTCTGATTCTCATGATCCCAGAGTTGTGGGATCAAGCCCCATGTCGGGCTCCACATTGAACGTGGAGCCTGCTTAAGATTCTTTTTTGCTCGCTCTCTCTCTCTCTCTCCCTCCCCAACTCTTTCCCCTGTTTGCATGCTCTCTCTCTAAAATAAATAAAAATGAAAAATAAAAAGCTAAATAAAATATTCCTAAAAAATAATTTTTAAAATGCATCATGCTGAACTGTGAAGGAATGTACACAGAACAAAAATCAAATGAAATGAAAGCAGACAGAAACAACCCAAATGTCCATCAGCAATGAAAGGACAAAGAAAATATGGTTTATTCATATATTGGATTATTCAGCCACATTAAAAAGGAAGTTCTGGTACACACTACAACATGGATGAACTTGGAAAACATTATACTAAGTGACACAAGCCAGACACTAAAGGGCAAATTCCCTATGATTCCACTTACATGGAGTACCTTGAGTAGTCAAAATCATACAGACCAAAAGCAGAATAGGGTTTTCCAGTGGTTGGGATAGGGGTGTGCAATGATTGCTTGGGTGTGGGTAATAGAAGGTAAAGCTCAGGGCTCACAATCATATATGAAGCCCCTTATACACCTGGGATACCAAGGGACTATACCTTTGGTGCATAGATGAATCACAAATAAACCTGTGGCACTGAAAGAGACCATAAAGAAACTGTCTTCTTTTAACCAGTAGAGAAAGAAAAATGTCTCTTAGAATCTCTAACTAAAAGCTGGCTCTAGTGAAGGTTCGTGACCAAATCCATGCAATCTTTTTTTTTTTTTTAATGTTTATTTATTTTTGAGAGAGACAGAGAGAGAGTGTGAGTGAGGGAGGGGCAAAGAGGGAGGGAGACAGAGAATCCCAAGCAGCCTCCACACCATCAGCGCAGAGCCTGATGTGGGGCTTGAACTCATGAATCCAATCATGAGATCATGACCTGGGCAGAAACCAAGAGTCAGACGCTTAACCGATGTGCCCCCAAATCCATGCAATCTTAAGTGAAGATCTAAAAGCAGTCCAGTTAGTTATGTCTTCAGACTATTGGTAGAAGCAACTCCTCATCCTTTCTGGTGGAATAAAAGCTTAACTCAGGTCTCACATACTTTCTACAGGTAAAGTCTTAAGAAAAATTAGACCTTAAAAACAAAACACAAAACACACACCCAGAAATAAGCCACATGAATGAGAATCAGGAAAAACAGACAGTAAAATCAGATCCTCAAAGACTTCAGATATTGGAATTAGATACACAATATAACAGGTTTATGAATATTATATTCTAATATTTAAAAGAGAGGCTTGCCAAAAATTAGCAAGGAACAAGAGAGTATAAAAAACAAAAACAAAACACAAGTGCATTTGAAAACAAACCAAACAGAACTTCCTGAAATGAAATTATAATTAAAATGAAAAAGTCAATGGCCAGGTTAAACAGCAGATTAGACACAGCTAAAACAAAACAAAACAAAACAAAACAAAACAAAACAAAACAAAACAATGAACTGGAAGAGTGATCCAAAAAAATTCCATAGAATGTGACTAAGAAATAAAGACATGAAAAATATGAGAGTTTGAGAGACATGGATGATATAGTAAAAGGGTCTAATCTTTTAACTGAAGTTCAAGAATGAGTTAAAGAGGATGGAGGAAGGCATTATTCAAATAGCTAACAGCTGAGAATTTTCCCAGAATCACTGATAGAACACCAGTCTTCATATCCAGGAAGTTGAACAAATGTCAAGCAAGATAAATAGAAATAAGCAACATATTGTAATGAAACTTAAGAACACCAAAGACAAAAATTAAGATATTAAAAGAGAAGCACAGATCAACTACAAAAGAACAGCATTAGACTATCAGCTGACTTTTCAACAGCAAGATCCAGAAGACCACAGAATAATATTTTCAATGTGTGAAAAAAAAAAGAAATGTCAAGAGAATGAAAAGACAAACCACAGACAGGGAGAAAATATTTTTAACACATGCATCTGATAAATACACAAAGGAACTCTTAAAACTCAACAATAACCCACAATCATATTGTCAGTTAATCTTTTAACTAAGGAGGAAAGAATATGCAATGGGAAAAACACAGTCTCTTCAACAAATGTTGTTGGGAAAACTGGACAGCTACATGCAAAAGAATGAAACTGGACCACTTTATTATACCATACACATAAATAAACTCAAAATGGATTAAGGACCTAAATATGAGACCTGAAAGCATAAAAATCCTAGAAGAGAGCACAGACATAATTTCTCTGACAGTGGTCGTAGCAATATCTTTCTAGATATTTCTCCTGAAGGCAAGGGAAATAAAAACAAAAGTAAACTATTGGGACTACATCCAAATAAAAGGTTTCTGCACCAAAAAGGGGGAAAAAAGATCCACACTGAGACACGTTGAAATCAAAGTGTCAAAAGACAAAGTAAGAGAGACTCATTGTATACAAAGGATCCTCAAAATGATTAATAGCTGATTTCTCATCAGAAATCATGGAGGCCAGAAGGCAGTGAAATGATATATTTAAAGCACTGAAAGAAAAAAAAATGTCATACAAGAATTCAATATCTGGCAATAACTAACAAAACTAAAAGATAAACTGCTGAATGGGAGAAGACATTTACAAATGACATATCCAAAAAAGGGTTAGTATCCAAAATATATAAAGAACTCATACAACTCAACACCCAAAACCAAACAGTCCAATTAAAAAATGGGCAGAAGACATGAACAGACATTTCTCTAAAGAAGAGAGATAGATGGCCAACAGACACAGGAAAAGATGCTCAACATCACTCATCTTTAGGGAAATACAAATCAAAACTACGAGATATCACTGCACACCTGTCAGATGGCTAAAATCAAAAACATGACAAACAAGTGTTAGTGAAGATGTGGAGAAAAAGGAACCCTCTTGCACTACTGGTGGAAATAAAAACTGGTGCAGCCACTGTGGAAAACAGTATGGAGGTTCTTTAAGAAATAAAAATAGAACTACCCTATGATCCAGTAATCTCACTACTGGCTATTTACTCAAAGAGTACAAAGGTACTGATTCAAAAGGATACATGCACCCTTATATGTATTGCAGCTTTATTTACAAGAGCCAAATTATGGAAACAGCCAAGGGTCCATTGATAAATGAATGGATAAAAGAGATGTGATATATATTTCTCACATATAATTACATATATATATATATCATAAAAAATTATATATATATATATATATATATATATATATATATATATATAAAATAAAAAGAATGAAATCTTGCCACTTGCACCAACATGGATGGAGCTAGAGAGTATAATGCTAACACAAGTAAGTCCGTCAGAGAAAAGACAAATACCATGTGATTTCACTTATATGTAGAATTTAAGAAACAAAACAAACAAGCAAAGAGGGGGGAAAAAAGAGACAGAGAGAGGTGAACCAAGAAGCACACACTTAACTATAGAGAACTGATGGTTACCAGAAAGGTGGCAGGTGGGGAATGGGGTGAAATAGGTGATGGGGATTAAAGAGTACATTTATCATGATGAGCATTGAATAATGTACAGAATTGTTGAATCACTGTATTGTACACCTGAAACTAATACAGCACTGTATGTTAACTAAACTGAAATTAAAATAAAAAACTTAAAAAAATAAAAATAAAATCAGAAACCCCCTCAACAATAAGGAAATAAATACCCTGATTTAAAAAATGGGCCAAAGACCTTAACACATACCTCACTAAAGAAGATAAACAAATGGCACATAAGCATATGAAAAGATGCTGCATGTTATATGCCATCAGGGAAATGCAAATTAAAACAATAAGATACCATTACACACCTACTATAATAGCCAAAATCCAGAACACTGACAACACCAAATGCTGGTGGGGTGGTGCCAACAGGACTTCTCATTCACTGATGATGGGGAATGCAAAATGGTACAGCTGTTTTGGAAAACAATTTGGTGGTTTCTTATGAAATAAACATACTCTTAGTATATGATCCAGTTATCATGCTCCTTGGAACTTACCCAAAGGAGATGAAAACTTATGTCTATATAAAAACTTTCACACTCATATTCATAGCAGCTTTATTCATGACTGTCCAAACCTGGAAGCAACCACAATGTCAAAAGGTGGATGGATAAACTATGGTACATTCAGACAGCGAAATATTATTCAGCACTAAAAAGACACAAACTATTCCAAACACAGGAGAAATGATAATTATGTGACAAGATAGAGGTGTTAGCCATTGCTATGGCAATTATATGTACATTTACTGCAAATAAATGTATCAAATCACTATGTTGAACACCTTCAACTTATAAAATGTTATGTCAAATATAACTCAATAAAAAAAAAAAACTATCAAAAGCCATGAAAAGACATAGAGGGATCTTAAATGGATATTACAAAGTGAAAGAAGCCAATCTGAAAAGGCTACAAACTATATGATTTCAACAAATGACATTCTGGAGAAAACAAAACTATGGAGATAGTAAAGAGATCAATGGTTGCCAGAGGTTAGGGGACAGGGGAAGAGATGAATAGGAGAAGCACAGAGAATTCTCAGGGTAGTGAAAATATTCTGTAGGATATCATAATGATGGATGCATGTCATGATGCATCTGTTCAAACCCACAGAATGTACAACACCAAGAGTGTGTGCATAATATATACTATGTAATTTTGTGTGATTATATTAATGCAGGTGCAGCAATTTTAACAAATGCACCATTCTGATGGGGGATGATGATAACAGGGGAGTGTATGCATGTGTAAGGGTAGGCGTTATATGGGAGATTTCTGTACCTTCTCTTCAATTTTGCTCTGTACCCAAAACTGTTCTAAGAATAAAATCTTAAAAATATTAACTGTCAGTGCAGAAGTCTACAGCTAATAATGTTCTTTCAACAACGAGAGAAAGATAAAACCATCATTCAGAGAAAACAGAGAGACTGCCACATATAGACCATCACTACAGGCAATTCTAAAGGATGTACTTGAGGAAGAAGGAAAATGATCCCATGTGGAATATCTAAACTAAAAGGAAACACACAAGAGCAAAGATATTGATAAATATGTGGGAAATGTGCACACTGCCAGTGTGAAACAAGAATACTACTTAACTGGTGTGGTTATAAATAAGCAAGATAGAATTAAAATACTAGAGAACAAGAACACAAGAGAAGTGGTAGGAGTTTAACTATTCTATGATTCTTATGTAATTCAGAAAGATAGTGTAGTGTATTGAATCGTGGTTCCTCCAAAACCTACATCTGCACTCTAATCCCTGGAACCTGTGACTATTATCTTCTATGGCAAAATATGTGACTAAGTGAAAGATTTTGAGAGGAGGCACTTTCCCTGGATAATCCAGGTGGGCTCTAAATGCAATCACATGTACTCTTCTGAAGGAGAGGTAGAGTTAGAACAGACACACAAGGAGAAGACACAGAAAAGGAGGAGACAATGTGACTATGGAGAGAGAGAACAGAATGACAGAGCCACCATCATCTGGAGCCACTAGAAACTGGGAGAGGCACAGAAAAGATTCTCTCTAGAGTCTTCAGAGGGAGCACAGCCCTTTGACACCTTGTTTTGGACTTCTGGCCTCTAGAACTGTGAGAGATTAAATTTCTATTGTCTTAAGCCAACAGATTTGTAGTAATTTTATATAGTAACTGCAAGAAACTAATACAGAAAGAATATTACTTTAGGCCAAATTAGAATGTATGAGCTAATAACAGCTCAATTCTCCCTAAGTGGATTTATAAATTTAACATGAACTCAGTAAAAATACCAACTTTTTTTTTTTTTAATACAAAAGGTAGTTATTAAGGTTCATACAGAAAAATAAACAAGAATATCAGTAACGGGAAACTTAGGCAACTAAATGATAAAACCATACTATAAAACCTCATTAGTTAAAACAAAGTGTGTTGCCATATATACAGACAGACCAACCATTGTAATTTAATATATTGCAAATCCACAAATGGGTACTAATGCATAAAATATTTAGGTTGTGATAGATGTGGCATTTCAAATTGTGGGAAAAAGATTTAAGATGGCATTTGAGATTTATTTTTTCTTTCAATATATGAAATTTATTGTCAAATTGGTTTCCATACAACACCCAGTGCTCATCCTAAAAGGTGCCCTCCTCAATACCCATCACCCACCCTCCCCGCCCTCCCACCCCCCATCAACCCTCAGTTTGTTCTCAGTTTTTAAGTCTCTTGGCATTTGAGATTTAAATGACAAAGGTGAATCTGTCCCTCTAAGCACAGATCAGTATATATTTCAAACAAAGCAGAGATTTAAACATAATATAAAATGCAACTATAAAAGTAATAAAATAAAGCACAGTACAATTTCTTTTATAACTTCCGAGTGGGAAACTCATTCTATTACATGCTGTCTAGGAGCCATAAAAAAGAAAAATCATTAGAGTGACTACACAAAAATCTACAAATCCTGCATGGCAACATAAACAAACAAGCACACAAGTGTGTACACACATGTGCGCGCGCACACACACACACACACACACACCCTATAGGCAAAGCAAGAAAACAAATGATAAACTGGGTTAGAATCATAAATACTGTTCTAAAAATTGCAATTTCTATTATAAAAGGCTGATCTCTTAAAGAGGTCCTATAAATTAGTAAGACTAACAGCTCTGTGGAAAAATAAGCAAAGCATATGAACAAATTATTTACAGAAAAAGAAATATGAATTAAAACTACACTGAAATACTATTTCATTGGACTGGCAAAAATCCAGAAGTTCAGTAACTATGTGGACAAAACTGTGGGAAAACAGACACTTTCATACACTTTTGGTGGGAGTAGAAATAACTACACACCCTCTGGAGGGTACTGTGGCAAAGTTACATATAGTATATTAAAATTCTAATACCATTTATCCTTTAACCAAGAAATTCCTTTCTAAAAATTTACTGTGAGACAAACTAATACATGTGCACGATGACATACGTACATTTTGCAGATCTGTTTAAAGGAATAAGCTGAAAAACAATGTAAATGTCCATCAAGGACATTTTGTTATGGTTCCATTAATTAATGAAATACCAGTTGACTGTTAAAAAAAAAAAAAAACAAAAGAAAGGACTAGAGAAGGAAACTCCTTATGTACTAACATGGAAAAGGGTATCAAGATGAACTATTAAGCAAAAAAGGCTAAACATAAAATTGTGCCTTATGCTGCCATTTGTATGAAATAGTTAAAGAGAGTATCTACATATTTGTATTTATATTTATAATCTATGTTGAATATATAGGGCAACATACACACATACATATATATACATATATATATATTTTATAAACACACACACGGATTGGAATTAAGCAGATGGGGAGAGAAAGAAGTTATACTCTTCACAGTATACCTTTCAAAATATTTGACATTAAAACCATGTTAAAGTATTATCTATTACACATTTAAAAATCTTTGTAAGTTTGCATAATAGAATATGTTAACAAAGCAAACAGAGTATAATTTCCAAATTAGTAGAGGAGTAAAAATAAAATTAGAAAAAGTAAAATACTTAATCCAAAAGGCAAGAACACACAGAAGGCAAAACAATATGAGAAATAAAACTAAATATTTCCTTAATTACAATAAATGTTAATCAATTAAATTCAATTAAAAGACAAAGACTGTCTCACTGTTGTATTAACCATAACAAACATCAATTACCTAAACTTCTCAGTTAAAAGACAAAGACTGTCAGGCTAAACAAAAATACAAT
The DNA here is from genome assembly GCF_023721935.1 of Panthera uncia. Lineage (NCBI taxonomy): Eukaryota > Metazoa > Chordata > Mammalia > Carnivora > Felidae > Panthera > Panthera uncia. The sequence goes on from NC_064808.1 coordinate 58,918,402, forward strand.
CGAGCTATATACTGTTCTTAAAAGATGCACCTAAAATATAAGAAGTAGGTTGAAAGTCAAAGTTTGGAAAAAATTACATGAGGCATATATACTATTGAAAAAAAAATGACACTATGGTTATATGACTTATATTAAGTAAAGAGACATTAAAGCAAAAGGGTCACTTTGCAAAAACAGGAGGTTCAAAGGTAGAGATCTAATTCTAAAATATTGGCCTCAAAATATATAAAGCAAGAATTGCTAACACTGCAAGAACTGCTATCCCTGACAAATCCATTATCATCATGGGAGATTTTAAACAACCTTTCAGTAATTGATATAAAAAGGGTGAGGCTCTCCTTTTGGCTCCTCAAATTAATGCACTTTGGAACTGCTAGATCACACCGGAAATGAGGTTTCTCACTCACTTCCTGAGAAAATAAATCAGGATAGAGAAACATGCTTCTTGTCTGGTTTTGGTGACCATATACAAATGTAAAAATGGTAAGTTACACCTTATCTGCACAGTGACCATTATAGCCAGACACTAATACTAATGACTTTGTCAGCAACTCTATGTGCTTATGTTTCAATTTCTTTTTTTTTTTTAATTTTTTTTTTTAACGTTTATTTATTTTTGAGACAGAGAGAGACAGAGCACGAATGGGGGAGGGTCAGAGAGAGAGGGAGACACAGAATCTGAAACAGGCTCCAGGCTCTGAGCAGTCAGCACAGAGCCCGACGCGGGGCTCGAACTCACATACCGCGAGATCATGACCTGAGCCGAAGTCGGACGCTTAACCGACTGAGCCACCCAGGCGCCCCTATGCTTCAATTTCTTAATCTCTAAGCTCTTTAGGGGAAGATGTTGTTCTTTTATACATATTTTTATCTATCCCAGCACCTACCACATGCCTAGTAAGTGCTCAGTGTTTTATTGAATCATCTTTACACATTCCCTTCAAAAATATTCCAACATTTATGAAGCACCTATTATATACCAAGCACTATATTAAGTACTGGGAATACACAGACTAATAAAGCAGTGTCTGTTCTCCAGGAGAAGAGAAACAGAAATAGATCTTTTAAAAAGCTATAAATAGAGGTTTGAGTGGAGACCCCTCTCCCAACAAAGCACCTGGAAATTTGAGGGAAAGTTCTCATTTAACATGTACTTCTAAGTACCCACTATATTCTAGAATCAGGCATGTGCTAGAGAAGGGACATTTGACTTAAGTCTTGCCAAGTAGATGTGTGTATAGGGCAGGGACAGGGGGAGTCAGGCAGAGGATATTCAGGGCAATGAGAAATAAGAATATGAAATTCAGAAGAAAATGTGATTTGCTCAAACAGCTTGGGTAAAGACTGGTGTCTTTTCCACATGGTTTCTCGACAGTCCTTCCCCCTATGGAGTCTCTTTACCTCAATACAGATATCTATCTAGATGGATGGCCTTGACCACAATCCAACAAGAAATTCTTTTAAAACTGCAGCACAGTACTCATAAATTTAAGTTTCATTAGATGTCCTTACTGGATACAACGCATGCTATTCTCTATTCTATTTTTTTTTTTTAAATGCTAGTCACAACTACCACTGACTTCACACTCAATAACAACTCTCAACCCCATTTTGTAAAATACTTAATGCCTGGGATGGTCTATAATGTGCTTCTCTCTATTGCTTCTAATTGGAATGCCAATTCTAGCTCCCCAGTTGACATCCCAGGAAAAGTCCCCTCCAAACATATCGCTGAGCAACTACTATGTGCAGAGGAAACACTCTGCTAGCCTCAAGCCTGCTGTTTGTGGCTAAGTTCTCCAAAAAGCATAAACCAAGGATATTATAAAATTTTCCTGGGAAACTCGCCAAACTGTACATATTTACTATGTATCTACTGATACAGAGTGAGATGTGAATGTGAATTCTGGGAAAAACTTCCCAGGTGGTAGTGAATTGATGATCTGAGGTTCCTTCTACTCTTACAAAACAAATATTTGTTTAGGAAAGACGGTTTAGCAAAGGAGTAGACATAGACCAGAAAAATGAAACCTCAGATAAATAGAGGGACTTGCCAGGGGCCAAAAAGCCACTGGTAAAGCAAGGATTAGAATCTAGCTTATTCCATACCCAGTCCATTTCAGAAAGTTCGCACTAGGAAAACGAAGTCTCTCTGTGTTCCTTCTCCTTTACGTTGACCTTTTCTTTATCAGAAATTCTCCAAGAGGCCTTAGCTTACTAAGTGCTAATTAGATTTCCTCCACCTGCTCTGGGATTTAGCAGGCAGGCGGCAGGCGGTACTAATGCAGTGCCCTCCTCAGCTAACAAAGCCACTGGCATTCCTGGTATGCAGGGGCTGGCCTCCAGCTCTTTAGTCAACAGCAATTAAAGGACTCCTATCCAAAGCCCTAAGGAGGAAGACAGAGAAGGGAGGGGTATTCCTTGATCCAAAAAGTAGAGTACAGCCACTGATTGGAATTGATTGTACATAAGAGCTGGGTGGAAACAGGGAAAATTCTGGGAGGTAGGAATGGAATCTGGGTGAGGCAAGCAACTAATGAATACTCATCATCGTTCTCACCCCCCTAAGGAATGCTATTGTCGTCCAGATTGAGGGGATAAAGCCTTGTATGGCCAAGAGCCCTCATCCAAAAATAAGTTATCAAGAAACATTTCCCTTTCCCTTATTTCAAGACACAGGTCCAAACTGCTCAGCCAAGAATGACAAGTCTTCCACAATTCTATCCCTTCCTATCTATGTACCATAATTTAGTGAATGTTCAGCCACTAACTGGCAAAGTGCAGCCTGGATGTTCAGTCACTCCTGCCCTGTGACTCTACACGAGTCACCGGTTCTCTGGCTTTGATTTTCTCATCTGCAGCTCTCAGAGTTGATTTCAAGATCAAATGAGACAACACAGAAATGTTTTATAAACTGTAAAGTTGTGTAAAAGCTTTAATTCAACTCCTAATACCAATGCAACTAAATTCAAACATTTAGTAAATTCCTAGCACAGTGTTTATACAGAGTTGGTACACAGATGTTATAAATATTAGCTGTTGGGTATACAAAAATAAACCAAACAGACTATGTGGAAATCACAGACTGATGGTAGGAGACAAGTTCTCCAGGAGAGTATAAGTACTAAGAGTAGGCACAGAGTAAGGAAGGGAGAGTAATTTATCCTGCTACTAAAGAATGGGGGTCAGGACTGTCCAAAACTCTGATAGTGAACAGAATATAATTGGGGCTGAGGGTCTGGAGAAAATATAGCTGGAAATTCAAATGTGCCATTTCATGATCCCCCATTAGAACAAATTCATTAATATCCCTGCCTTTATTCACAAAGTTATTTTTCATGAGAAACTTAAAAATTCTGCCAATCATTCAAAGAATACTTAAACACCCACTATGTGTATGGTATTATTAAGTATACAAAATACTACAAGGCAGGTCTCTTATAATGCTAAGCCATATATAATGCCTAAAGGGTTAAGGGGAACATTATCCCTCTCTAGAAGAGTTGAAAATCAAAACCTTTGTCTCATTTCCCCCCATAAAGTTGGACCAAGAGTCAAAATTCATTCTTTCCATCAAACAATATTCTTGGGGCACCTGGGTGGCTCAGTCGGTTAAGCGTCGGACTTTGGCTCAGGCCATGATCTTGTGGTGAGTTCCCGCTCTGCATTGGGCTCTGTGGTGACAGCTTGGAGCCTGGAGCCTGCTTCAGATTCTGTGTCTCCCACTGCCTCTCCTTCTGCCCCTCCCCCACTCACTGTGTGTGTGTGTGTGTGTGTGTGTGTGTGTGTCAAAAATAAATAAACATTAAAAAATAAAGAAAAAGAAAACAATATTCTTTAACCTACTATGTGCCAGACAACATTCTGGTCATGAGGAAAAAGCAGTGGAACAAAACAGACAAAAATCCTGCCTTCAGAGGGCATACGTTTGAGAGAGGTAAAAAGCCAAGCAGGTATATACACAGGTGATCCAAGGTGGGGGAGGGGAGAGAATACAGTGAATCTAAAAGCCTATAGGCTCTGGCTAACGTGGGCAGCTGCCTCACACTTCTAATTAATTGCTGCAAAGCAAAAATTTAGGCCCAGTGTTCCCAGATCTGGACATTGACAATTTTATGTAAAATTTCTCACCTTTTAATAACCTATAACTGATTAAAATTGTTTAAAACTCTACAGGCAAAGAAAGACAGTCTGTGGATGGAATTCAGGCCAAAGATACCAGCTTATGACCTTTGTATTACAACAATGTACCATGATTTTTGGTTTAGAGACATAGTCACTATATACAAATGTCTTAAACTAAGTGCTAACAGGACTTGAGAAGGAAAGAGTTCTAGCTAAGGAGGTCTGGGCAAGCATCAAGGAGGTGAAAGCCTCCTTCAGAAAATACCCCAGAATATTTGTATTCTTAATTCTCTCATTGTTTCTTGATTTCTCACAGCACTTACAGCTACACTGTCCTGTGGACACTTGTCAGGTACTTCTTTGCTACGAATGGCAAGATTTCTTTCTTCAACCAGAAAGTCCACAAACAGCAATGTTATCTAAGCCACTGCCTTGCTGGTTTGTTTGATCAATCAACAGATTAACACTGCTCATTAATATGACTAATTCCCATATGCTCTGAAATAGGCTTGCTATCTGGAAAGATATTCAGAAAAGTTCTGTCACCCCAAATTCTCAAAACAGGGACTTTATGCCTATTATTCTAGGCAAACAAAACAAAACAAAACCAAATAAACCCGAAACCTTGAAAATGTATGAAAAAAAATGAACCCATTCAGTCATTCTTTATTTCTCAGCATTTCTTTCAAAGGTGAGTTGACAACATCTATTAAAATTTAAATTCACTTTAACTTTTGTTAAATGCTTTGACTCAAAAATTCTACTAGACATTGATTTTATAGCTAAGTCACGTTTGCCCAGAAATCAGTGAAATATGGTACTGGTGATGAAAAAACATGCTAAAATCTAAAATAAATGTCCACCAATTACTATACAGGTAGCCACAATATAAGCAAATGCTTTAATAAAAATTGGAACAAAGCACACTATATAAAGCACGAATTTCAGTATTTGTACATAGCAAGTCAGAGAAGAAACAGTGGAGTCTAATAGAATCTGGTATTTATTGTGTAAATTTTTTTAATGTTTATTTTTGAGAGAGACAGAGAGACAGAGAGACAGAGAGACAGAGACTGAGTGCTAATGGGGGAGGTGTAGAAACAGACAGAGACACAGAATCCGAAGCAGGCTCCAGACTCTGAGCTGACAGCCCAGAGCCCTAAGCGGGGCTAGAACTCACAAACTGCAAGATCAAGACCTGAGCCGAAGTTGGATGCCTTACCAGCTGAGACACCCAGGCGCCCCAGAAGCTGATATTTAATGAAAATGACTCTACACCTATAGAAATGAACTATACAGCATAACAAACAAACAAAGGAAACAAGAAAAAAATTTCGTTGTAAAAGTTTTAATCTTCACCTCAGGTCCTAGAAAATCATCTTCAAAGTTAAGTAGTTCATCCCCAGTGCCAGGAAAACTCCATCACCGCTGGTCTCCAGTTGATTCTCTTAATCAGTGGCACTCACTACACCAGAAACTGAGTCACTCCTGCTTTCAAAATAGGGGTCTGTTGCCCTTCATCTGGGGTGGTTTTATAGTGTCCATGATCTTAATGATAAATCAGTGCCTCTACTACTTTTGAACCATGCCTTAGTGTAGCAAAATTTAAATCTAAAATGTAATGGAATGGGGGTGCCTGGGTGGCTCAATTGGTTGAACGTCTGACTCTTGATTTCGGATCACATCATGATCCCAGGGTCATGGGATCAAGCCCCACGTCCAGATCCACAGTGATGGTGGAGCCTGCTTGAGATTCTTTCTCTCTCCTTCCCTCTACTCCTCTCCCTTGCCCACAAACACACACACACTCTCCTTCTCTCTCTAAAAATAAAAAAAAATTTTAAAAAAATGTAATGGAATCACCCTAAATGTACCTCTGATCCCCTATGGTTTCTTTGGTTCTAAAACTCTAGGATGTTTGCAGTGCCTGGGTGGCTCAGTCAGTTAAGTGTCCGACTTCAGCTCAGGTCATGATCTAACGATTCATGAGTTCGAGCCCTGAGTCAGGCTCTGCTGACAGCTCAGAGCCTGGAGCCTGCTTTGGATTCTGTCTTCTCTCTCTCTCTTTCTCTCTCTGCCCCTCCCGCACTCACCCTCTGTCTCTCTCTCAAAAAATGAATTAGCATTTAAAAAATAAATAAAACTCTAGGATGTGAAACTTGTATCTCTATGGTATTTTGTGTTCTCATTCTCCTCAGAGAAATCACAGTTCACCTTGCTGTTGAGTATCTTTTGCTTTGGCCCAGAGATTTCCATTGGCAATACATGTGCATTTGACACAAGGTAATATCGGGATGCAATTTTGGGACTGGAGGGAAAGAAACATGTTTCATATGCCAGCAAATGATGGAAATAACAAAGGCACTTACATTTATGCAACATTACACAGTTGTTGTGAAAACTAGAGGTTCATGAGAACTACATGGAATGTTATTTGCTTAATGGTTATTTGGGGTGAGATCTGGGTGAGTTTTTGCTTTGTCTGGATTTTTCACTATTCTCGATTTATAATGAATATGTGTTATTTTAACAAAAGTGATAGTCATTCCTTTAAAAAATAAATGCAATTGATCTCTGAATGTTCAAATGGAACTATCTCCATGGTTTATTTTATCTCATAGGGTTGTGGTGTACATTAATCATAAGGACTTAAAGTCTGGCACATAAGCATTCAAATATTACCTACTATTATATTGTTAAATACATTAGAAAATAACAAGGGTAAACTGGGCAAGGGTCTGAGATGGAAAAGATATTTATTTTTCATTGAATACTACCCTGTCCAGGTTCCCTAGAAAACAGAGCCTACGGCAAAACTTACCTGGCTTTTACTCAGGTGTTGAAATCCCAGAACACAGAAGGAATAAAGGTTAGCAAGACAGAGTAGGAAGGAAAGCAAACACAAGGCTATGTATTAATAAACTGGCTATAGGTTAACATGAAAACACAACCAACTGCAAGATCAAGAATGTTTCAGGATAAACTATACAGAACTACTGTATCTGAGAATAGTGTGTGTGAGGAAATGGGGAGGGGAGGAGGAAAAAAGCAGACAGTGTGCAATTTACTGGTTGGCTCCTTCCCTCCCCAGCTTCCAACTTTTTTGTCAGGCTACCCAGCCTTTGTCAGTGCTACCCAGCCCCTCTGGATATTCACTGGGGAAGAACACACTCTACCTCTGAATCTGGAAGTGGTAGGAGCAGCCAGAACCCGTTTAGGTCTGGTCAGATGGAGCCTCGGTCTCTGAGCTGCTGTGGCTCTTTCCACAGTGGGCACAACACAGACTATACCAGAGCCCAGCCCTCACTCAGAGGAAGGCCGAGACAGCCAGCAGTGTTAGGAAATATGGCAAAAGCAGCAGCAGCTAAGACTAGCCATTTTGCAAGCCAATTAGGGTCTGGGGGGTCAGGCAGAATGAAGGGAATCTGGGTAGATGTATTAATTGAGTCCCAAACAACACATACGCTTGTGTATAGAGTAGACTGCAGTAAGTAAGAAAGATATCCAAGTCTTAGTTGATCCTGTGGCAAAAAATAACTGTTTCAGATAAATTCGACCATCCCATTAAGATGCAACAGTGGATACATAAGGCTTGCGTTATTCCCTAGACTCACTCTAAAATTTTCCTTTCAGGAAAAACTCTTAAAAAGAATGTAAGAATTCCTCTTTCATCAGTTACTTGCCTAAACAGAAAAACTATTAAGCACTGAAAGGACAAAAAGCCAGCTCAAGTGGAAAGACAGGGTAAGTGTAACCTGAATAAATCCCAACGATGGAATTACCTTAGTCCTGGGCAGAATGGTATTTAGAGCCATCAATCCAGCAATCAAAGGTAAAAAAAAAAAAAAAAAAAAAAAAGTAATTCCAGTCTTTATTTGCATTTCTCAATGGGTATAAAAGCAATCAAAGTTATAATCCACACTTTTTATCTTCTCACTAATTACTACAGTTGTTCAAGGGTCTCCCACTCACCAACCTACCCTGCCCCCAACCTTCAAACCCAGTTGTAAATCTGCATTCTCTTTCCTCTTCATCTTCTAATTTTTTATTACAGAGATTATGTGTCTTCCTAATTTTGACATTTTCGCCCCATTCAGCCTACTAGAACAAAGTAGAGTTCTGGGAGAAGACCCAGAAAGCAAAAGTCCATGCCCCTTGGAAACCAGGGAGAAAGTAAGTGGGAAATAGTAAACAGTGATATGAATAACTTTTCCCTGTTATATACACTATATAAACATCCAGTTCTAAAGCTGCCAGGTGGTTGTAATGACTCTCTCTGATCAAATAATACAGCCCAAGTCATAAAACAAAAAAGGTCAAAGGTTTGAATGCAGAGATAAAAATCCTTTAATATACTGAAGGGGCCCAAGACAAGGAAAACTTCGAAAAACAAAAGCAAATACTTAAGTAACGCATGCAAAATTGCTTAGAATAGTACCTGGCATGATAGTCAATTAATGTAGTTATGATTGTTACTGTTATTGACCAGGGCCTTTCCACCCCCACTCCTTTGTTGTTAGGTTACCTACATATACCTCTTTCACAAAATTTACAACTTTGTGCACTAGTTCAATTTAGGGAGGAAAGCTGACTTAATAGCTCCTGTGAGGCAAGGGGCTTCTCTGTTGCTCCAGCCTAGCACAGTGCCTGACACACAGTTGGTATCAACACATGCTTGTGGAAGGACTGGCTTTTGTTAAGTGAAACATTCCGGTCCCAGGTCACCTTCTATGAGACCATTTGGCAAGGATCTGACAAATCAGAAGGTCTGACTAGAACTAATACCGAAATGTAACATATGATAAACAGACCAAGTGCAATCACACGTTCCAGTAAGTGACTTAAAAAGTCAAGTTGATCCCAATTTAGTTTTGTAACTTAAAAATACCACTTCCTCAATAAAGATTTTCCATATGCTCGACTACTGTGTCTGTCTGATCTCATGACCTCATCTCAACTCCCAAAGAAAAACAAAAATTTAAAGGCTTTACAATACAATACAATCTTGTATGTCACAGGTTTGGCTTTTGTTGTGCCATTTCTGAACTCATTATAAAATTATGTCTTTGTAGGACTTTACTATCCGTGTCCACAAACACCCACTATGACAGAAAGACCCAAGATGAGGCTGGGGGAGGGGGTACTTAAGAACTGGGTTCTAGGCCTATTTCTACACTGACTTGTCAAAGTCATTAAACCTCACTAATCATCCATTTCTTTATGTATAAAATGATGATTCATTCAAATATTTGCTGAATGTCTATTATGTGCTGGGCATCATGCTGAATGTCAAAAATACAAAGATGAATGAGAATATACCTATCTTCAAGATTCTGATACTCCACCAGAGCTGGAGAGGGATCGCACACAACTGTTATGTAATGTGGTAAGTACTGTAATGGGAGGATACACATTGTTCTACTGAAGTATGAAGGTGAGACCCGTTATTCTCTCCGAGTGAGTGGGTAGACACATCTGGGAAGTAAGAACCAAGAAAGAACATGCTAGGGGTTTATTCATTCTATGCATACAACGAGCAGTGGGTGAGAAGGGGAACAAATGCCAGAACGCAGTTGTTAAGCTTGATCTCCTATCAAGAACAGCACCAAATGTAGTCAGATGTTGTTCTCATTGCTGTAAGGAGAATTCTATTTTACACACAGGAGTATTTGTAATAAAGGGTAGGCCACACACTGCACACTTGGCAACATTCAGGGATTTGGAGTAAACTACTATTACAAAATATGCTCATCCATCCTATGAGCTTTTTGAAGTCAAAGTCTACAAGTGTTCACTTTGATTCTGAAGTAGGCTGACTTTTGTCTTTTGATCCAGATACAGTTTGAAAATTCCAAGGTTCTGCTTCTGAATAAAATGTCTTTTCAGTTGCAGAGACATGGGGGATGTTTTTGCTGTAAATGTTTTACATGGAAAAATCATTTAACTGTAGAGCAAATAGATGGAAAAATTACAAAGAGAGATTCATAAACAGACTGGAGCAATCACTAAACAGCTTAACAACATATGGAGGCTGCTGATGTAGGGGCAAACTCTTGGGATTTATCAACTACAAATGACTCAGATCCAATCCCTGAATCAGGTACTAATCTGATTTGAGCTTCACAGAGACAGAGAAAGAGCCCCAGCACTGGGCCACCCCACAACCTATCAAGCTTACCCAGTCAGTGAGAGTGAGCAGTCCTCCATTTCCCTGTGACTTAGTGATTGATGTGTCACATACAGTGCTCTTCAAATTCTCTCTGGGGGGGCCTGCAACCCTGGAGTTCTGCCATGCTGTCCTAGCTCTTCACTGTGGACACTGTACTCCATTTCACTGACTGTCCATGGGAGATGAGCATGCAGATATGATTAGGGGACATTAATGGGGGAAATGTTAATAATAGGTGTGTGAACAGGATGAGACAGGGAGACTGCTTCCCCCTTACAACTGTGTTTCCAAATCATAAGTAATTTATTTCTGCCTTAGATTACTAGGACAGGTTTAACCCCTTTGAGAGCCAAGTGCATACATCCCAGATGTGATCCCAACTAGCCAAATGAAGATTCCTTAAGCAAAAAGGCCGCCTGCTTTGGCATTAATCAGAAGAGCTCACTAATGATGACAAACCACAACACTTCTAATAGAGAGCTAACACTGATAAATGACATGCTGTGTACCACACTCTGTTCTAAGTGCTTTATATATCAACTCATTTAATCCTTACAACAAACACTGTGAGCTAGGTTCTATCAATAGCCTCACTTCATGCATGAGGCACAGAATATGCTGCCCAGGTACTAAGTGGTGGGATTCAAATATAGGCCACGCAGCTCTTGCTACAACCGTTTCACCACTTTAAGTAAAAAGCCATTTTCAGAAATGTGTTCTCCAGCTTCTCCAGGTCAACACGCAAGCACTTTAGTGTGTAAGATGGGGAGCACATCCTTTGTCTGCTGTGAGATAAGACAAGAATGTCCTTATAGGTCTGGAGAAACCTAGGTTTCAAGTTCTAATGCAGGCTCATGATGCGGAGGGAGGACGAGAGTGACGAGGGTTGACCAGGGAAGTATAGCTTCTTCCTTCATTTGGAGGACCGTGGTACACTGGGGAGACAAGTGGACCCCGCTTCAGCTGCTGGCTCTGTCACATATATATTTTGTGTTCTTGGGCTGGTTTCTTAGCCTGATCTTGTCTTCTGGCTGAAAAGGCAATAGTATCTACCACACAGTATTGCAGCAAAGATTAAATGAGATGAGGGGCACCTGAGTGGCACAGTCGGTTAAGTGGCCAACTCTTGATTTCAGCTCAGGTCATGATCTCATGGGTTTATGAGATGGAGCTGCATCGGGCTCTGCGGTGCGGCATGGAGCCTGATTGGGATTCTCTCTCTCCCTCTCTCTCTGCTCCCCCACTACCCCTGTTTGTGTGTACAGTCTAAGATAAATAAATATTAAAATAAAAAGATGAAATGAGATGAATTAGGCTAATACATGCAAACGTTTCTTACTATAGAGTGAGTGAACAATAAAATTCACACTTAACCAACCTCACTTCCTATTTTCCCTGCCTGGCCCCCAGTAGAGAGATGAGAATAAATCTGTTTAGAAAGAAAAGCAATACTCAATAACTGTGGACACTGTTTTACTATTTAGCACCATTTGGGGGAAATTGTTTTTTATGCAGTGAAAACATGATTCTGGGTGCGGCTACCACTCATAGCGCCCCACACCTACCCAGGGAGTGTTAGGTGGAGCACATATGGCCCTACTCTGGCCATAGCCATTGGTCCAGGGACGTGAGTTTGACTCAAGAGGTCAGAAACCTTCCTTAATATTTTTCACTTTGGAGTTCCAGGAGTAAGGACCTTGCCTTTTGGGTCACAAAGATGGGGAGACTGGGGGCTGCTGGTGACCTTCATTTCTTATCACCTAGAGAAAAGAAATGCAACCACAGACAGGCAGTAATAGGACACAAGGAGAGTGCTGGGGGCACTGAAATATGATTTTAGGTCCAAAGTCCCTAGAGTTGCCCAAATAGCTAGCACATTTTCTTCAATTTTCTCAGCTTAATATTATACCAATACATTTCTTCTTTTTCTTTCTTTCTCCTTTTTTTTTTTAAAGTTTGTCTGAAGTAGTTTCTGTCATTACTAACTCAAAAGTCCTTAAAACATGAATTTATATTTTATGCCAGATTTTCTTCAAGGTGCTTTATGGATGAGATCTCATTCAACCCTCACAGCAGCCCTGATGGGAAGGCCCTGGTTCTCTTACCTCCTTCATTCCAATTGCACATCCACTTAGGGTGAACTCTTTTATAAGCCTAGGGTCATGATTGATAGTCACTTCCTGATCAAACAAAATTACACCCACATTACCACACCATGAGAGTTTGCTCAGATTGTACTTGCTTCAGCCACAGGCCCAATCCAAAATAATCATGGTGGCCAGGGGAATGGAATGGCTGACTGGCCAAATCTTAAGGGTAGATGGAGCCACCTTCCCCAGAACAACAGAGATGTCTTAACAGAAATTAAGGTGCTGCCAGGAAGGAGAAAGGGGGCAATGGACATAAGGGAAGCAATCAACAGTGTTCACTATATACCCACAAGGAAAGCTGGAATAAACAAGTGTTTGAGATTATCTAGATTTATGAATCATCAGTCAATAACTCCCTTTGTTCCTATTATTTTCTATTGTGATCTCATACTTCTTCAGTCTAATTTAAGACTGTTGTCCTCCAGAAGCTTCAGCTATTCTCCAAAGGAAATCTAGTTAGTTCATCAATGACTCTCTAAACACTCATGAGTACCAAACTGAAATGCTGATTTGGCGAGATTAATAAGAGATAGCAAGGCATTTTCCACAAGTTGTAACACCAAAGACTTGACTAAAGCATGTCCCACTTGACTCAATTAAAATGTTCTTGGCTATCTCCTTGCCTTGGCTTCCTCCTTAGTAAGCATAAACTCAAAATAGTGGGAAAATTAAAAAAGGTAAAACTTTCCATCGGGACAAGGTTTTATCACTCAGCTGACCAATAAAACAGATTCCCACTGGTTAGACTGACAATGATGAGCAAATGGGTTTTTTATAGAAATTTCTGTTAGAGTATATTAAGAAAATGATACAGATTTATAGCTCTAGACTAGGATTCAAGAGACTTGGCTTCTAGATCTAATACTCTAACTCACTCTGAGCTCTTAAGTAGAAAGAACAGTTTTAACGTTGAACAGATGTTCACTGTTCATCTTCCTGGTGAGAATGTCCTCCCTCTCATCAAGACTACCATCTTGGACAAGACCAATCTTCCTCTGAGACTTGTTTCCTGACTTACAAAAGGAGGGTACCATAGTCTACTTCATTTGACTGATAATCAAAAAAGCTTAGCTGTGATTCACATGTATTACCTGAACATGTATTACTTGAATATTTGAAAAGAAAATTAATTCTATAGTTGTGGAATACAGTGCCCATTTGGGAGTTTCCAGTTTTTGACAATTATGAATAAAACTGCTATAAACATTCTTACATAAGCCTTTTTTTCCTCTCCAAATTGAGATATACAACTATAGTTGAGTCTTAAATTTTTATCCAACATGATGATCTTGGTCATTTAATTAGTTTAGCTCATTTATATTCAATATATAATATTTATAAATTGAATAGTCAGGTTTAAGTAGAGTTTATTTCTGTTTGTTTCTCCTCTCTTCTTTCAATCAAGCTTTTAAGCTTTTCTCCCCTTATTCTCCCTCCATCTTTCTCTCTTTCTTTGGTGCTAGTTCTTAAGATTATAATACACATCCTGAATTCATCACACTATGCAAGGAACTTCAAATTCCAGGGGCACCTGGGTGGCTCAGTCGGTTAAGTGTCTGACTTCGGCTCAGGTCATGATCTCGCACTTTGTGAGTTCGAGCCCTATTTTGGGCTCTGTGCTGACAGCTCAGAGCCTGGAGCCTGCTTCAAATTCTGTGTCTCCCTCTCCCTCTGCCCCTCCCCTGCTCATGCTCTCTCTCTGACTTTCAATAATAAATAAACGTTAAAAAAAAAAAAAAGAAACTTGAAATTCCACTTACACCCTATTCCATTCTTGTGCCATCTATATCTATCTACCTATCTATTTATCTATATCTGTCATACATTTTACTTCTATGTATGTTACAAACCCCCCCAAATACACTGCTGTTATTATTTTTGGTTTAAAAAGTCAATTGACTTTTATAAATTGACAAGAAAAAAATAATTTTTTAGATTCAGTCATATTTATCATTTCTTCTGGCAACCCTTCCTCCCTTCCTATAGAATTAATTTTCCATCTGGTACTAATTTCCTTCAGCCTGGATTATTTCTTCTAGACTTTTTTTATATTGTGGGTCAGTCATCTGGCAATTTTTTTCAGTTTATTTTTGTTTTTGTTTTAATCTTACAATGTTTTTATTTTGCCCTTACATATAAAACATAAGGTTTCTCTGGGTATAGGGTCTAAAATGATAGTGTTCTTCTAGGACTGTAACAATGTTATTACATTATCTTCTGGCTTCCACTATTTCTGACAAAAGTGACTATCATTCTGGCAACATGTATGTGTGTGTGTGCTTTCCCTCTTGGGCCATTAAAAAAAAATTTATACAATTTTTTCTTTTTAAAGCAGTTTGGCCATGATAGGCCTAGGCATGTCCTTTGCATTTATCCTGCTTGGAATTAACTGAGCCTCCAGGATTTGTGGGTTGCTGTTTGTGACCAAATTTGGCAAAATTTCAGCTAATATTCCTTCAAATATTTTTCTTCTGCCCTAGTCTCCTCCACCTCCACCCTTTCTGGAACTCCAGTTATACATGTTAGATTTCTTGACACTATCCCAGAAGTCACTGAGCTTCTATTTATTTTCTATTAAATCTTTTTTCTGTACTTTGGTTTGAATAATCTCTCTTAAACTTATGTCATTTTTCCTGTTCCTGTCTTTTTTTCTTCAGGTTCTGTTAATCCCACTAATTAATTTTTTATTTCATATTATCTTTTCTAGTTCCAGAATTTCCATTTGGATCCCACCCCCCAAATCTCCCAATCTTTATTGAAAGTCCCTATCCATTCCCCTACTGTAACCTTTTTTTTTTTTTTTTTTTGCTGTACACATGAACATATTTATCACAGTTTCTTTTTTTTTCTTCCCAAAGATTTTATTTATTTATTTTTTTAAGCAAACTCTCCTCTCAATGTGGGGCTTGAACTTACCACCCCATGATCAGGAGTTGCATGCTCTACTGACCGGGCCAGCCAGACACCCCTATTATAGTTTCTTTAAAGGTCTTGTCTCTGAATTCCAACACCTGGGTTGTTTGTAGGTCTCTAAAAACTTATTTTTCTCTTGAGCATGGACATATTTTCCAGCTTCCTCACATGTTGAATCATCTTTTACTTTGGATGATACATTGAAGAGATTATGAATTCCATTATCATTCTCTGAAGAGTGAGTTATGTCTAGCAGGCAGCTAAATTACTAAAGGATAACCTCGAACTTGTGGAGGCTTTATGTTGTACTTTGTTGGGAAAGGTGTGCCCTTAGTCCTAAGGTGACTCCCTCCGTTGTCTGGGGACAGCCTCTGTAATTTCAAGTTGTGGCCCTTCCAAGGTCTCATTGAAAACTTGAAGTACTTACCCATGCCCTTCCAACCTGGCAGGTCTCTGACTATAAAATCTATCTCCCTGTTGGGCAACAGCTGAACTATCAGATCAGCAGGCTAGGCCCTCCAGCTGTTGTTTCCTCCTTAGGCCTTGAAGGTCTCACTCACCTGTGTACAATTCAGAGGTCAACCAAATAGTTGAGGGGTGTTTATACATAGACTCTGTTGCTCCCCTCTTCCAGGATTCTCCCTCACCCTCTCCTAGTGTTTTGTCAATCCCAAAGTCTTCAGCTTTCAACTTGAGTTCCAGCCATCGGCCTTAGGGAATACCCTCAAAAGAAAAGCCGCACAACCATGGCTGTCACCCAATGTCTATCCCTTATTTTACGAGTCAAATCCTCTCTGGTTTTTGCCTACTCTGTTTGCTCTTCAATGACTTCAAACAATCATTTTTTTTAAAATATATTTTTTTGAGAGCTTATAATTTTTCCCCCTGGAGATTGAATCTGATAAAATCTACTTTACCATCACCAGAACTGGAACTTCTCCCACCACAAAATTTAAGGATAAAACTCCAAAATCATGGACAATAAATAATTTTCAATCCAGACATACATAAAAACAGTATGAAGAAAATGTGTTTGAGGGACTTGATTTTTGAGTATTTTATTTATATATTGAATATTTTATCCAATTAGCTCATCACTTAATTCCTTCATAATGCTTATTTCACTCTTGCCTCACTTGGCTAATATGAAATTCCTCACAATGGCCCAAGTTTCTATTTCCCCATTACCTCTTTGGCTTCATTTCCTACCATCTTTCCCTTTATTGGGGCTGTCTAAATGCTCCCTGGACTCAGAGGCTTTGCCCCTGCAGTTCCTTCTTTCTGAAATTCCTGTTCCAGACAACAGCATGGTTCCTTCCTCATCTCGTTTCAGTTTTTGCTCAAATGTCAGTTCTCAGAAACCTTCCCTATTTTACTTGAAACTGTACCCTGTACATACATACTTCCTAATTCCCTCTGTGCTACAATTTTGCCTTCAATGCACACCCCCCAACCCGAATGTAAGTACCACTGTCAGGCATCTTGTCTCTTGCTCAGTTTCATGCCCAAGGTCTAGGAGATGGCCCCATATAGGGTGTTACTAGATAGTTTCCCATGGGTAAGTACTAGTTTTTATTATTCATGTATAAAGTACAGACTTCTTCAAAGGCAGAGACATTTTTTTTAAGTTTATTTTGAGAGAGACAGAGACAGTGCAAGTGGGGTAGGGGCAAAGAGAGAGGGAAAGAGAGAATCCCAAGCAGGGTCTGCACTGTCAGCGTGGAGCTCAAACCCATGAAACTGTGAGATGATGACCTGAGCTGAAACCAAGAGTCAGATGTCCAACCAACTGAGCCACCCAGGTCCCCCAGCAGAGACCTTCTTATCCTCTGCTGCATCCCTGTACATCCAACTGAGGGTATAAACACAGTGGAGACTTAAGTATTTGCTTTTTTTTTTTTTTTTTTTGAGAGAGAGAGAGGAGAGAGAGAGAGAGAACAAACACAAGCTGGGAAGAGAGGCAGAGGGGGAAAGAGAGAATCTTAAGTAGGCTCCACACTCAGCACAGAGACTGACACACGGCTCGAGACTGATGTGGAACTGGATCATGACCTGAGCCGAAATCAAGAGTTGGATGCTTAACCGACTGAACCACCCAGGCACCCCTACATCATTTCTTAATACAATGGCCCTGTGATATGTATTATTTTCCTCCCCATTTTGTAGCTGTAGAAAGCAAGGCTTAACAGATGAAGTACATTTCCTCAGACACACAGCTATGAGGCAGAAGAGCCCAGATTAAAACCATTTGGGTCTGACTCTGAAGCTCAGTCTTTCAGCCACAACCACACATGACATCAAGTTAAGCTAAATATAATTCATTTGTTGAAAATAAGCCTCTACCTTCCTGGAAAAGCATCTGGCTATAAACAGAAGATGCACCTATAGGTTTCTGAGGTTCTGCTGAGGAACAGAAGTTGGAGAGAAATGCTGTGGGACCTTAGATGAGGAATACCTTGTCTCTGAATGTGGCACTGACCAGAAGCCAAGGTTTCTTGTTTAGTTCCTGTCTTTGTCCAGCCCTTCGGTTCTGAAATAGAATCTGTATTTCAGACTCTTACACCAATATGTTTGCCATCACTTGTTGTTGCTGAGGGAGGTTCCTGTCAGGGCCTCAGCTGAGCCCTGGTATCGTATGCTGACCTGTGTCTTCAATCTCCTGGTCAGACAACATCAGGCAAATGATGACCTAGGGTCCCGGTGAAAAGGGGACACTGAAGAGCAAAATGTAACAAATGAAGAAAGACGTGGCCCCCAGATAATTAATTATACCCCACGTCCCCAGGAATGTGGAAGAAAGGAAAGATGGTAACAGCATCAGCTTATTCTTGGACGAGCTGAGCCTGGGGGGAAGAAGGAAGGAGAGAAGAGCCTCTTCTATGGATCCTGCTTTTCCAGAGACTTTGTCTTCACTTTTCCCTTCTTTCCCCCATTCTCTCTGCTTAGACAAAGAACAGCAGAAATATGGATAAACAGTTTACCAGGCATGATTGCAGACAGGTGACACAGGAGCCCTTACACATTCTTGACAAGAAGCAAGTTACAGTGGCCTCTTCAGGGAGGAGACAGGCCCTGACATGCCCCATACTTCAGATCACAGGGTCCAAGTGGTCATCTGGCATGCCAGATCCAGTTTATCTGCTATATTTTTAACATTAGGAAACATTCACACTAGGTGGACTTCATTCCAGAAATCCAGTGATGCTCAAGAACACAAAGCAGCTCCAATCTTATAGACAGTACTAGGGAGAGCATTATTTGGATGCCCTGTGATGTCTAGATATACCTAAACTGTCAGCACATCAATCTGGCAGCCAAAGATGGTAACTCCTCCAGGACTGCAAGTAAGGGGCACTAGTGAATGTCTTTTCTGAGACCAGTATTCACTCTGACCATTGGCTAGCCCTGCAAAGCAATGCAAAGGATACAATCCTGTATCCATATTTCCGGTACAACCAGTAGGAAGGGAGACAAAGTACAACAATGGGAAAAGCAATGGATCAAACCAGAAGTCCCAAGTTCCAGGTCTGTCACTCACTAGCTGTGAGGGTGTGAAGGAGCTGATCTGAGTCTCAAGTTTCTCCATCTATTAAATAGGCCCAAAGATATAAATGTTCTACAGATACTGATTCTCTCAAAAATGTTGACAGATTTTATATATATATACACACACATATATATATATGCATACATACATATATATGTATACATATACAATAACAGAAGATTATATATATTATACATGTATAGAGAGAGAGAAAGAGAGAGCGTGTGCACAAGCACTTAATAGGTACCAGGCACTATTCCAAGTGTTTTGCAGTTTTTTTCTTCTCAACAACTCTTTAAGGCAGGTGTTACTATCCTATCCTAATTTTACAGATGAGGAAATTGACTCTGAGAGGTGGAGAAACTTGCCCAATGTCACAAAGGTTACAAGTGGGGGTTTTGAGCAGTCTGGCTCCAGGATCCATATTCCTTACCTCTGAATATCGGCCCTGCTTACTTCTATCACTGTGTGACCTTCAGTGAGCTACTATATGTCATTAATTGTAAAATTTCCTTTTTTCTTGAATATTTTAATATCAGAACCAGAATGTTTCTTACGTTCCAGTTGGGACATAGCTGTCAACAAAGGTGTACTTGGTTGTCATTTCTGGTGCTGTGACTGCTCAAGTACAAGCCGGAATAAACAATTCAAGGTCCGTTTCAGGGAGAAATAGAAATCTCAGTTGCTAGGAGAAGACTTTTTGTTAAGATCTTCTGGTAAGATCAAGAAAACGCCAGCGCTGAAACCGACAGAATATGTGTCAGTGACTTGGAAGTAAAGTATGAATAATAATGGAACTTTTTAAAGAAGTGTTGTACCTTCAATGTTCTTGATGGCATAGAGGACAAAAGTGGAAAAATGTGGATAATGAGTCAGAAAGTGATTCAAGGCTGGAATCAAATATCAAGAAGTTTTAGGAATCCTTTACCAACATACTTCATTTATACTTCCCTTTTTGTTTATGTAAGACAGAGACCACTGTAATTCCATGTCCAAGTAAGTCTAAGAGCACTCTTTCATTAAGGCATTTTTTCCCTTCTTAGCACTACATAAAATAACCCTATATGTTTAAATATATACCATCTGAGAATCAATGAACACTGAATAAGTAAGACCTTTATGAGCCCTCACTTGGAAAATGAAATGAGAAAGATGCCATAATGGCTACACAATAAGATGTAAATAAAATTCAAAGGCCCCCTATGACCTGACCTAAACAAACCTTTTTCCTTCTTGTTTCCTACCATTCTTTCAAGTGGGCTACACACTAGATTAAAATACATGTGGTTCCTTGAAGACTGCCTGCCCTTTTTCACTTCTGTGCCTTTTCACGGTTTCTTCCACTGAAAATGCCCCATCCCCCACCTACCTGAGAAACTTCATTTACTAGACAGTGACTTTGAATGGTTTTTTCAATCCCTCAATCCCTCAGTTTTCTCATCTCAGAAATGGGAATCTAAGTTTAGGTTTGCTTTGAGGATTTAATGACCTAATGTGCGTAAAGTGCTTAACATGCTTTCCAATTAACTTGTGGTCAGGCAGCATTATTTGTGTCTTGAGAAAGAGTCTCTAGACCGTGAACTGGCCAAGGACATACAGCATATTTCACAGCAAAGCCAGAATAAGAACCCAGACTACCTCACACCAGGGCTCTGGTTTAGAAAATGGCTCCCCTTCCCTAAGTGCCATCCTGTCCCCAAATATTGTTAGATTCGTGAGCAAGCTTCTTCTTTTTCCAGAAACCTGATGTTTCTCCTTCTCCTTTCCCTATTTCAGAAGTCCTAAACATGATACTAAAAGGTAAAAAGAAAGAAAGAAACAAACAAACAAACACATGTTTGAACACATCTGACTGAGTTTTAAACAAGTTTCATGGGTTTATCATTTTGGAGTCTTCAATATGATTACGTACATATTATCTCCAAAAAAGAGAAATATAGTACGGAATGTTTCCCAGCTTATTTGACCATAAAACCAAAGGCTGCTGTACCACATGTCTGAGGGCTGAGGTAGGGCCATTAAAATCTATGCCCTATCTTCACAGTCCCTATTCTTTTTTTTTTATTTAAAATTTTTTTAAACGTTTATTTATTTTTGGGACAGAGAGAGACAGAGCATGAACGGGGGAGGGGCAGAGAGAGAGGGAGACACAGAATCGGAAGCAGGCTCCAGGCTCTGAGCCATCAGCCCAGAGCCTGACGCGGGGCTCAAACTCACGGACCGTGAGATCGTGACCTGAGCCGAAGTCGGATGCTTAACCGACTGAGCCTCCCAGGCGCCCCTCACAGTTCCCTATTCTTAAAGAATAAAAACTCTGGCTCCTTAACATAACATACAAGAGTCTTTCTAACTTGGTGCCATTCACCTTGTCAATACTCCCTCCCACCCCCATCAGCTGCTTTCTCATCGTGGCAGGGGACCAGGCTCACAAGGTCTTCTCTCTGGCTAGAATACCTTTCTTCTCCCCTTCCAATGAAGCCTCCCCCTGGGGCTTCCAGACGTCCTTCACACAAGACCTCACTGAAGCCTTCTCTGGTCTTGCCCCCTCACTTAGCTGTGCCCCTCCATGTGCTCTCGCAGGGCTCTGTTTACACCTGCACTGCAGTACTCTTCTCAGTGGGTCTCGGTTAGCTATTGATTGACTGATGGATTTCCTTCTAATGCAGGCTCCTGAAAGCCAAATACTGTACCATTTACATCCCCAGTGAGGAGCATCCTGTAGGTACTCAGTAAAAGCCTACATTTCCTTAGCCCTCTCCTTCTGAGGCCTCCAGATTCCAAAACAAAGCTTTCCTGGATCCACAAAAGGGAAGACTTGAATTATGCCTTTTTTTCCCCCTAGTACAATTAACAAGAGGGATAGTTATGTTTTTATGCCTAATGGACCTTCTAAGAATAGCATTTAAATAACTGTGTACTGCATAGTTTCCTACACAAAGTCGAGTCGACATGCATGGAGATCAACTCATTTCTATCTTTTCACAGCCAATTATAATCAAGAGCCCCCTTTAGATTTAGCTATAATAAAGCCTACTCTTCCTTTTTTTTAATATTTATTTTTAATTTTTTAAAATTTACATCCAAATACAGTGCAACAATGATTTCAGGAGTAGATTCCTTAATGCTCCTTACCCACTTAGCCCATCCCCCCTCCCAAACCCCCTCCAGTAATCCTCTGTTTGTTCTCCATACTTAAGAGTCTCTCATGTTTTGTCCCTTTCCCTGTTTTTATATTATTTTTGCTTCCCTTCCCTTAGGTTCATCTGTTTTGTCTCTTAAAGTCCTCATATGAGTGAAGTCATATATTTGTCTTTCTCTGACTAATTTCACCTAGCATAATACCCTCCAGTTCCATCCACATAGTTGCAAATGGCAAGATTTCATTCTTTTTGAAAAGAGTAACACTCCATTGTATATATATATACCACATCTTCTTTATCCATTCATCCATCGATGGACATTTGGGCTCTTTCCATACTTTGGCTATTGTTGATAGTGCTGCCATAAACATGGGGGTGCAAGTGTCCCTTTGAAACAGCACACCTGTATCCCGTGGATAAATGCCTAGTAGTGCAATTACTGGGTCGCAGGGTAGTTCTATTTTTAGTTTTTTGAGGAAGTTCCGTACTGTTTTCCAGAGTGGCTACACCAGCTTGCATTCCCACCAACAATGCAAAAGACATCCTCTTTCTCTGCATCCTCGCCAACATCTGTTGTTGCCTGAGTTGGTAATGTTAGCCATTCTGACAGGTGTAAGGTGGTATCTCATTGTGGTTTTGATTTGTATTTCCCTGATGATGAGTGATGTTGAGCATTTTTTCATGTGTCGGTTGGCCATCTGGATGTATAAAGCCTATTCTTCTAACAGCTTAAAGCACTGGAAAATACTGTTCATCCAATTTTAATAAAGTCCCTGTAGATTCGGGAGCAGAAAACATTAATTTTATTTGTGTGTCTACTAATAACAAGGGATTTCAATAGGATCAATGGTATGAGATCAAAACTAGTGGTTATGGCCTATGGTTCTTCTACTCATGGTGAAGTTTTCTCTCAGATTCTCTAATATTTCTTAAAAAACACATTTAATATAACTTTGGCCTGACTTTATAAACAGACTTCAAGCAAAAGCAGAAAGTCATACTACTATTTTTATGGGAGGTAAGATTAAGATACAGAATTCGTGAATTCAAACACTGAAGCACAAGAAATATCATAGCTAGAGGAAAATAAAAATAAATATATTTTTTCCCTTTCCCTCACACCAAAAGGGCTCTGAGGCTACAACTACTCCTTTTAGGACCTGGTTCCCACAAGCCTTTGGCCATCTTCTCCAGATACACTATATCTTAAATACACACTTTCTGAAATACACATTCCCAAAGTCTGGGGTACAATCTTTTTTTTTAATTTTATTTTTTATTTTTTAAAATTTACATCCAAATTAGTTAGCATAGAGTGCAACAGTGATTTCAGGAGTAGATTCCTTAGTGCCCCTTACCCATGTAGCCCATCGCCCCTCCCACAACCCCTCTAGTAACCCTGTTTGTTCTCTGTATTTATGAGTCCCTTCTGTTTTGTCCCCTTCCCTGTTTTTGTATTATTTTTGTTTCCCTTTCCTTATGATAATCTTAAAGTCCTCATATGAGTGAAGTCATATGATTTTTGTCTTTCTCTGACTAATGTCACTTAGCATAATACCCTCCAGTTCCATCCATGTAATTGCAAATGGCAAGATTTCATTCTTTTTGATTGCCGAGCAATACTCCATTGTATGTATGTATGTATATGTGTGTGTGTGTATACATATATATATATATATA
>NC_064808.1:58942525-59016029 GCF_023721935.1 Panthera uncia
ATCTTCTTTATCCATTCATCCATCGATGGACATTTGGGCTCTTTCCATACTTTGGCTATTGTTGATAGTGCTGCTATAAACATGGGGGTGCATATGTCCCTTCGAAACAGAACACCTGTACCCCCTGGATAAATGCCTAGTAGTGCAATTGCTGGGTCATAGGGTAGTTCTATTTTTAGTTTTTTGAGGAACCTCCATACTGTTTTCCAGAGTGGCTGCACCAGCTTGCATTCCCATGGGGTACAATTTTCTACCTTCACTGATAGTAAACCAAAT
Source organism: Panthera uncia (assembly GCF_023721935.1). Classification (NCBI taxonomy): domain Eukaryota; kingdom Metazoa; phylum Chordata; class Mammalia; order Carnivora; family Felidae; genus Panthera; species Panthera uncia. The sequence goes on from NC_064808.1 coordinate 58,942,802, forward strand.
TGACCATCATGTTCCCAAGCTCTCATCAAGTTCATATTACCAGGGTATTTCCCACTGGGTCAGAATTCAGTCCATAATAACAGTGGTCTCTCAGTGGGGTGAAAAAGCAAAGGTGTCAACGTAGCCAGAAAAGGACGTGTTGAACGGCTTACTTGTCACACAACCAAACTCCAAACATGTCCGTTGAAATCTGCCATCCTGTCACTGTCAGGTTGGGTAACGTTAGCAAAGACATGCCACAAAGTGGCAGAAGGAATTAAAATGGAATGAGGAACTTGACTCACAGCTCATCGAGGACCCCATGGGGAAAGGAGGTGGGGAGATACCAGATCATTTGTCTGAGGTTGTCGTCTTACTCAACAGTAGAGCTCAGATTCAGACTCAGATCTACCCGATCAAGAACATGCACTTATTCAGCACAGAGAGACCATCCAGGCACTGGGGGCAGACAGCTTGAGATCAAAATCTGACTTCTTTCTTTTCTAACGGAGAAATCTTACTAAATTGCCTCAATTCCCTGCTCTTCAGTTCCTCATCCATGAAACAGAAAAAACAAAAGTGCCCACCTCTTAGAGCTGCTGTGGAGGTTAAATGCGATAATGCAGAGTTTGTGTACATCTGTGTGCTGTGTGCATGAACATGCAAATCTGTACATGAGTAAGCAAGTCCACATGCTCGAACTATATATATTTTTTCAACGTTTATGTATTTATTGGGGGGGTGGGTGGGTAAAGAGAGGGTAAGGGAGAATTCCAAGCAGGCTCCATGCTGACAGCACCAAGTCCGATGATGTGGGGCTCCTTCTCATGAACCATGAGATCATGACCTGAGCCGAAATCAAGAACTGGATGCTCAGCCGACTGAGCCGCCCAGCAGCCCTGGCTCACAGTATAGTCTTAAGGAGTAATTTCTCTTCTCTTCATCCAAGTGCTCTTTACCAACCTTTTGCCCTCAGAGCTATGGATATCTTTAGAAAGTGTAGCTTTACAGTAAGCAATGTAACCATCTTACACCTACCACAAGTCTTGCCTACATTTGTTTTCTTAAAAAAAAAAAAAAAAAGAAAAGAAAAAATAGTTAACTGTGTCTTAAAACCACAGCTCTTTGGGTGGAAAGAGAGGAATGAGAAATTCCACTTAACAGAGAAGTGAACGATGGATATCTTCATCAGAAAAGAATTTTCCTTTTAATATCACCTTGAAAAGCCTAAGGATATTAATATAGTTCCGATTAATTTTAATGGGTACATATGAAGCACATGCTTTATACAGGCACCACAAATATGAGCACATGGCTCAGTCTCTGCTCTCAGCGTTCTCAGAATCTAGCAGGATTAGAGCTCCTAGCTCCTGGGCAGAATGTGCAACGTGCCAGAACAGAGTATCAATCAACATGCTCTGAAATCAGAAGAGGGAAGATTAACATTTTACTGTGGGGGAAACATCTGAGACTGACATCAAGAACGAGCCCATGTTCTTCTCCATCTTTTCTTTCAGAGACTTTAAAAGAAGGAAGTTGCTCTTTTGCTGTTTTGATTCTTGGACTTTAATTTTTTATAAAGGCAGCAGAACTTGGCAAGTTCCAGAGAACACAATCAGGACTGGGCATATACTCTTAGCATCCCCTGTCATACTTACTGTTCTATTTTTAAAGTAATTTAAAATTGATTTGTAAGTACAAAAATAGCATGCGAATATATTCTTATTATTAAAAAAAAAAAAAAAAACTGAGACAAGTAGCTTGGCAGCTCCTTGGAAAGTTAAACACAGACTTACCACATGACCTAGCAATTCCACTGGGTCCTTTAGGAAGAATGGGATGGGAAACTGGTTTCCATGCAAATCATCCAAGCATTCATTTAACAATCATATTAAACTTGTTAAATAAAATGTGATACATTCACACAATGGAATATCATTCGGACGTAAAAAGGAATGACGTATATAAACACTACATCATGGATGAACCTGGAAACCATTATGCTAAGTAAAAAAAAAAAAAAAAAGTCACAAAAGACCACATATTATATGATTCCACTTGCATGACACATTCAGAGTAGGCAAATCTGTAGAGACTGAAAATAGAAGAGTGGTCGCCATGGGATTTGGGAGGGAAGGTATGGAGAGTGACTGCTTATTAGGTATGAAGTTTTCTTTGGGGATAAGAATGTTCTGGAGTTAAACAGTGGTGATGGTCTTACAACTTTTCGGATATACTGAAAACACTGAATTATACACTTTAAAATGGTGAATTTTAGAGTATCTGAATTATATCTCAACAAAGCTGTTATTGAAGAAAAAAGCTGAAACTCTCTAAAGTTGCAGCCCCTCTGATTATCCCTCCTACCAAAATCCCCCCACAGGTCACGGACTATCAGCTTAGTAGGACTCCTTGTTGGAACACTCTAGTTCCTCACAATGCCTGGCAGAAGCATTTCAGGCATTTGTTACACAATAACTTTGTACAAGGACAAGATAATACTGTTTAGTTCTCTTCAGGATAATATAGATCCTTTTGTATCCACCACCACACGAATGCATTAGTTCAGGATCAGGCAACTTTAGTGGCTGGTTTATACTAACACCACATACACCAAGCTCAGTAACGAAAAGAGCACAACACTTATGGGCTAAGAGCTTAGCAATCATAAATCCAGTTAACGGAAAACTCTGCTGCGAATGCCCATGTAAATAAGGAGGCACTTTGTACCTGCCCTCTCAGTTTACAAAGGGTTTAGAATCTATGAAACCAGGCTTCGCAAGGCTATTACTACTTTGGGGGCCACAAGAGCAAGCTATAAATAAATGATATCTAACTTGGTCAAACCCAACTTCAACAGAAGACTCAGACAATCTCATAAAAAGACTCTCAGATTGAAACCCATGGGGGAGGGGAAGGAAAAAAAAAAAGAGGTTAGAGTGGGAGAGAGCCAAAGCATAAGAGACTCTTACAAACTGAGAACAAACTGAGGGTTGATGGGGGGTGGGAGGGAGGGGAGGGTGGGTGATGGGTATTGAGGAGGGCACGTTTTGGGATGAGCACTGGGTGTTGTATGGGAACCAATCTGACAATAAATTTCATATATTAAAAAAAATAAAACAAATGTGAGATTAAAAAAAAAGACTCTCAGATTATTACAGTATTGTATTTCTAGTCTTTTTTTTTTTTTTTTTTTGCAGAGGTTTTTCATTGTGGGCACACAAAGTCACACGAATTAACTTTTTAACACACATCCATGGACCCCATCCCTCAGAGGTTCTGATTTACTTAGGCCACAGAAGGCTGGCATTTGAATTCACATCATTTGGAAACACTCAGTGTTAGGAACTTTTAGGCACACGAGGATGGGAAACTGGTTTCCATGCAAATCATCCAAATATTCATTTAACAGTCATGTTAAACTTGTCAGAGGACTGGCAGCATACGCCAATTTTGCTGAAGAGAAAACCGAGGTTCAAGAATTCACTCCTTGAAGTCGGCAACAAGGACTGGGCAGCACTCTTTCAGAGTCCTGAGGGTGCCCCACAACATCTTCCTGATACAAAGTGTCCAAACCCTTATGGTACTGGCGTTGTGAAAATGTGGTTTGGGGGAAGGAAGCAAGTCTGTCACTAGTTTTTAGGTAATTGTACTTGGGCTTCAAAAGAATATAATTTTACCTGAGCTTCAGTATTTTTGAAATGTTTCCTAATTTGTATCCTGCTGTTGGCGGAGCAGTTTCTCTTCATGTACTCCTTCCATCAAGTGCCTCCTGGTTATTACCAGCCCAGCTGGAGCTGGAAAGGGGGATGTGACAGGGGAGAAGCCCTAGCCTAGGAAGGGGAAGCAGCAGAGAAGCCTGCCCCTCTGGCCCCATGGGGAAGGAAAGGGGCACAAGAGGTAAACAAAGGCACGATTCTCATTCACATACCCTCTCCCCGCATACACGCTCCTCCTTCCCATCAAAGCAGGTTCAACTCAGGGAGCAGTGGAGCTTCAGAAATTTTCAAGACTCATTATCCCAGACATAACATGGAGTGGGTTTCAGGCTACTAAAGTTCACTGTGCAGCCCTGTGCTGTTATAAGGCTTGGAGGCAGCAGCAGGAAGAGGCCAAAAGATGGGCATGGGGCAGCACTGTTCACCCCCGAAAGCTCGAGTTTGGCAGGCAGGGCATTCAGAAGTTATTATGAGATGGCCAGACCAGCAGAGGTGTGCTGTGAAAGCAGAGTTCTCAGTGGACAGGAACTCTGTGCTAACACATCACAACCTCCATAGGGGGTTTGTGCACATCATGCCCAAATATCAAACAGAATTAGTTTCAACTCAACAAACAACTCTGGGATACATCCCAAACTGGACAATGAAGCAGAGGACACCACGTAGATACTCACACAAAGACATGGGAGGCATTCTTATTAAGCAGTCACTAATAGGTATTCCGCATCAACTGTTTCTCAGACTCTGTTCCAGGCTGAGAAGGTTTTGGAGATAAATGATGCAGACAAAGCCCCTGCCCTGACCAAACAAGATTTTAGGGTGGCGAAAGGGAAGTGGGCAAAACTCTGAAAGATGAGGGATTTACTCAAAGAGCTCTTCTTAGGAAGTTGAATTTTGGAAAGATTCACGGGAGACTGTTTATCGTGAAAAATTAAGATATTATTATGACAGATTTAAAAATGGCCACAAATTCTTTTTTTAAAAATTTGTTTAATGTTGGGGTGCCTGGGTGGCTCACTCGGTTGAGCGTCCAACTTTGGCTCAGGTCATGATCTCACCGTCCGTGAGTTCAAGCCCCGCATCGGGCTCTGTACTGACAGCTCAGAGCCTGGAGCCTGCTTTACATTCTGTGTCTTCCTCTCTCTCTCTGCCCCTCACCCACTCATGCTCTGTCTCTCTCTCTCTCTCTTTGTCTCTCAAAAATAAATAAGCATTAAACAAATTTTTATTAAAAATTTTTATTAAAAAATTTAAAAATTAAAAAAATAAAAATTTTTAATAAAAATTTGTTTAATGTTTATTTATTTTTGAGAGACACAAAGACAGACAGCAAGTAAGGGAGGGGCAGAGAGAGAGAGGGAGACACAGAATCTGAAGCAGGCTCTAGGTTGTGAGCTGCCAGCACAGAGCCCAACTCAGGGCTTGAACTCATAAATTGCAAGATCATGACCTGAGTCCAAGTCAGATGCTCAACCAACTGAGCCACCCAGGCGTCCGGACACAAATTCTTTGATGTTCTATCTACCAAGAGGCTGTGAGTCTATGTTATTACCTCTCTGTGAATCTGAGTGGGCTTGTGACTCCTTCAATCACTGGAGTATGACAAAAGTAACACTGTGTAACTTCTAAGCCTGGGCCATTAAAAGAGGCCATGAAGGGGGTGCCTGGGTGTCTCAGTCAGCTAAGCGTCCGACTTCGGCTCAGGTCATGATCTCATGGTTTGTGAGTTCGAGCCCTGCGTGGGGCTCTGTGCCGATAGCTTGGAGCCTAGAGCCTGCTTCAGATTCTATGTCTCCCTCTCTCTCTGCCCCTCTCCTCCTCGGACTCTGTCTCTCAAAAATAAATAAACATTAAAAAAAAAAAAAAAAGCTATAATCTCGGTTGTCCAAAAAGAATTTGGTAAGACATCATTCTCTTGTCTATATTCTCAGTACGGGGCTGACATTCCCATGATGCCATTTAGAGCTGTCCATGAAATCAATTTTGCCTCTTTCCCTTGGCATATGGTAAACAAGAGGTACTCAGTAGCTTTGCAGAATGATTGATAGGGTCCAAGGATTCAGGGGAGAGAGAAGAAATTCCAGGCAAAGCAAAGAGATCGTGGTGAGTAAAGGTAACACTGGGGTCCCTAGGGAGAACAGAGTGGGCCACTTGGACCTCATTCTTAATCCTTTCCCCATCCAAACACTTTCCCTCAACATTCACGTGCTTGCATCCTTAGTTAGGTTGTTCTCATTACTTGAAAGGTTCTTTGCCCATCTGTTTGATGAACTCCTACTTGTTCTTCAAAGCCTTCCTCAACTGTCACATTCCCTGAGCCCTCCCTCATACTGCTCCACTCCAAGTGGAATCAATCGTCGTACCTCCCCTTTCACTGCAACACGCTGCTCAACTTCTAGTGTAGCAGAATATTCTCCATGATATTTAGTAAGTTCAGATGTCTATTTTCCTTGATAAACTGTGAGTTACCAGAGAGCAAGGAAGATTCCTATTCATCGCCTTATCTCCTGCTTGAGTGCCTATGTGCCAAACTCTAGGTTAAAAAAGAAAAATGACTGCCTTTGAGAAGCGCACATAATTAAGGGGAGAGATCTAAAAACACAGTCACATAGCAATGTCACAAGAGCTGTAAGGAGGCATAATGAGATGATGTGGGAAGACAATATCAGAAGTAAATCAGGAAGTGGCACGAGGTAGGTGACATCTTAGGTAGGCCTTTCCAAATTAAGATCAGAAGGCTGCCTGGGGGCGGAATCTATGGAATCAGAGCTAAACAGGTCTAGGAAGGGAATGGCTAAGTAAGAGAAGTCTGGTCAGGTCTGGTCAATCTTTTCCCTCCCTACTGTGGGAAATTCCCTGTTCGGGTCATTCCAAGTTCCCTTTTTACCACACCCAAAGCCACTCACAGTCGTCCTTCCCAATTATAGCAACCATTTATGTCAGAAGGTACCTATCATTTGAAGATGCAACTCTTTATAAAATATGAGTCCATAATATGTGAAAATGCATTCAAATTGGTAGCAAAGAAATCAAAGTTAGAAGAAGGAACTACTTTTTTACCTGTCAAATTGTGAAGTATTTTCAAAAATTTACCATGTGTATCAGAGGAGAATCAGGGAAACTAAAACTTTCTCCTTTCTAAGAGGCAGTCTGATTCAATGTATCAAAAACTTGTAAATAAATGCACTCTTTGAATTAGAAATTCCATTTATAGGAATTATCTTAAGAATACAAGTCTTTGCTACAAAGATCATCACAGCATTATTTAGAATAGCAAAAAATAATAAACTACCTAAATGCCAAACGTTAGCGTCAAATAAATTTGGTGCTGCATTAAGTGTAACAGTTACCATTTACAGAGTGCTCACCATGTGCCTGGCATTATCATATTTAATACCACAGCAATCTATAAGGCAGTCATATAAGTGAATGTTGACTGAGGCTTTTCCCACTGCTCCCAAAAGTAGCAAAGAGAATGCACAGCTAAGATTAGAGAGGAGGTAAATTTCCCACAAGGTAAAGACAGCAGTCTATAACTGGGGCTGGACTATTTCAAGAACTTGGTAAGAAGCTATAGTATGACACCTGCTAATAAAACCATCACCTGTGCCTCTGCACTGCCCTCTCTCCCCTCCACAGTACACAAAGGAAGAGTAGAGAGGAGGAGGGGAAACCATGCCCTAGCAGGTAGTGTTGTGTTTTGGGGTGGTACTCTCTCTATGGAGGGTTCTTCTAAGAGAATCCATTACACAGATTAGAGGTGCCGAAAAAAAAAAGGCTTGGGGCAAGAATTTTTAAAAATTGTAATGCCTAGTGATTATCTGCTCAGGCAGTTAACTTACAGATCTGCCCTGTGCCATTCTGGACAGGGAAAGAGGAAATGGAGTGAGAAGGGGCACCAATGCTATTCCCCCACTGTTTGGCATGGATGTGAGTCCCCTGGGTCAAGCAGTCCCATGGAGATTGTTGGCCTTGAGTTCTCTTATCAAATCCCCACCCAAGAGGTCTGTCAAATGAGCAAGTGGGGCCCAGCTGTGGGGTACAATAAAGGGAGGGACTGGCCTGACAGAGGCTGAAAGAACTTAACACCAGTTTCTTCTCCAGGTCTAGAGAACCTACCCTCTCAAGAACTCATAAGTGTAGAGAGCACACACACAGGCAGTGCTGGTCAGGTAACAGTAAATGCCATCAAGGAGGACCCAACAACTGCCATTTAAGGGGTGCCTGGGTGGCTGAGGTGGTTAAGCACCCAACTCCTGATTTTGGCTCAGGTCATGATCTCATGGTACATGGGTTTGAGCCCTGAGTTGGGGCTGACACACATAACCTGCTTGGGATTCTGTCTCTGCCCCTCCCCTGCTCACTCTCTCTCTCTCTAAATAAACTTAAAAAAGAGAGAGAGAGACACTTACCCCTGTCCCTTTCCCTCTTGCCCATCCCTACACACCAGAACTGGAGCCTAGAAGAGGCAGAGCCCAGAACAGGCAGAGCAGAAGTATCCCAGACCATCCCTCCCCCATCCCTATACTCTCCAAAGGGAGGAACGGAGAAGAGGAGTATAAAAATAAACAGTATCTACCTTCTTCCACTTCATATCTTCAGAACCACAAGTCTGGGCAGTAATAGGAGTAGGAAAAGCTTTTGATTGGCTATACTGAAATTTTAAAATGGTAGACTTTCAATAACCCAGAGTGACCAGAAGGCTGTGGCCTCTGCCAAAGGTATCAAGTGATCCGTCCCGTAGAGAAGATCTTGATAAAGCACGATTGGGAGTTCTGACTGGACAAAGATAAGCATTCATGTTTACACCCCTCTGAGTTAAAATTATTCAATTAACTGGTTAAAGTTACCATTATCTCCACTTCACAAATTAGGGAATCAGAGCTCCGAAACAAAGAAATTTGCTCAAGACTGCAAAGCATGTGGGAGGCTCAATTTGGCTTCTAACCCAGGACTAATCCCAGAGGACACGCCTTTTACAGCACACCAGGATTTTTCAATATAGGGCCCAGCGGCATATTACCAGGGATGTGCAAATCCATTTCAAACAGTTTTCAAGATTTCACCTTAAGGGTGATCTTAAAATATATAAACATAATCTAGATCATTTGAATGATCATCTTACCAGAGAATGCTGCTATTTGATTAGCAGCATTTGCATTCATAATCCTATTAATATCAAGTATTATGCTTTTTAATTTTCATACACTAATGACTAATGAGAAAAGACAGAGGTGATGGTATATAAATGTGGTCATACCAATTAAAAGCCAAACGGTTTCCTAAACAGACCAAAGTTTCACTGTAGTTCAAACACAGAAATGAGATGAGAGAGAAGAATGGGGCACAGAACAGACAGGCTCCAGAGGAGGAAGGGCCATATTCACATCTCAAGGAGCAATTTAATTTCAGCAAAATACCCACTATTGTTAATGTGAAGCATATTGGTTCTGAAGCTTTGTTAATCTACTTTGGTTTTGTAATTGTAGAAGAGCTAGTAAGTGTACATTCGTATCTCAGTTTTTGTTTATAGACACTTTCGTGACATAATAATAAAGATCATTTAATTCAACACCAAAAATCTGTAAAGATGTTTAAAGTGTCTTTATACGCCACACACTTGAGAAGTGTTGGGTTATGTTACTTTGCTGAAGCAGCCATTAAAAGCCATGCCTTAGAAGACTATTTTGTAACACAGGGAAATATTTTCAGTGTATTAACTTGCAGCACACAAGAGGTGATACGGTCTTACTCTTTGTAAATGTACAAAGCACATACAAATATAGAAAAAAACAGACTGGGAAACACTAAAAAAAATGTTTACACCATCGTAGGGGTATTACAGGTGCTCCTTATTCATATTGCTATTTGTTTTTTGTAATCCTGTGTTTGCAGTAAGTTGACTATGAGTGAAATTTAAGTATTACAAAAAAATAAATTTTTAATAGCCTATCCTATGAAAGTTCCCAAAACTTGTTGCTAAAAAAATTGCACCTTCAATCCACTTCAGCTCAAGCTCTTTTGTCTCCAAAGAAACATAACCAATCCTAAAGTAATATTTATTCAAAACCTAAAAGCACAGAAAGTACTAGTCAACCAGTAACTCATTATTTTTTTAAGTAGGCTCCACACCCAACATGGGGCTTGAACTCACAACCCTAAGATCAGGGGTCGCATGCTCTATCTACCACAACCAGTAACTTATTGTGCTTTAGGTACCAGGGCTACAAGGGTGAACTAAGAATGGGGTGCTCTCCAGAAGCTAAACCTACAGTCACTGGTACTAGGGCATAAATAACAACACAAGAGCCAGGAAGAGGCTGGCTTCTGATGGGGAGGGCAGGATCAAAGGCGGCCACAAGGTGACACGTGAAATGAGTCCTAAGAATGTATCAGGAAATAAGCATAGAAATGTGAAATGGCAGATTACCCAGCAAGTAAAATACAAACATAGGTCCTGTGAAACTGAACTCACTGACCACATGAGAGCCATCTCTCCTCGGCTCCTGCAGCACTTGTCTTTGCCATTTGTACTGCCTGACATACTAATTCAGGCATGTTCCCCAGCAAGATTATAAACAAGGAGGAGAATACTATGTACTTTGTACACTCTTACCATGTTATTGACAGTAATTTCTGCAAGACTTAAAAAAAATTTTTTTAATGTTTATTCATTTTTTGAGAGAGACAGAGAGAGAGAGAGAGAGAGAGAGAGAGCGAGCGAGCATGAGCATGAGCAGAGGAGGGTCAGAGAGGAAGACACAGAATCTGAAGCAGGCTCCAGGCTCTGAGCTGTCAGCAAGCACAGAGCACGACACAGGGCTCAAACTCACAAAGTGCAAGATCATTACCTGAGCCCAAGTCAGATGCTTAACTGACTGAGCCAGCCAGGCATCCCTGCAAGATTTCTAAAGGGCATTAAACTCAACACATTGTAGCCTCTGCTGGTATCCAAAGTATACAGTATACACACCTATCCATTTTTTTTTCCTCTAGAAAACTGTATCAAAAGATCAAAGCAACAGACTCATTCCTATAATCCTCCCAAGGATATCAGCCTGTCTACTATATATAAAACTTAACACTTTTCCTTGCTTTTGCAAGCCAGCAGAGCTCCAACCAGAACATTCTTCCAAAGCAGGCTAAGGAAAGACACACTGATAGCCAGTCCAAGAAAATCTTCCAAGTGAGTTGCAGTGATAGTGTATGATACCCAAATGCGGTGGCTCATCAGCTGCGATGAAATTCTCAGAAATTCCACCTCTATAACAGGTCTGTACAGCATATAACAGTGAATTAACTGGAAGTAACACAGATGTATAACCAGAGGACATGTGTATATAAGATATGGTACATTCACTTGCATATTTTTTTAAGACTTATTATGTACGTGCCCAGGATTTGCTTTAAAATATTCCAGTAAAGAAAGAGTAAAAGGGATAGATAAAACAAATATGATAAAATCTTGATAGTATTTCAAACTATGAATTGGTGGTCATGAGACCATTTTCTTTATTTTTGTGTACGACTGAAATTTTTCATGACTAAAAATGGGAAAAATACTATGTAGAAGTGAAAATATTCACAGTGGTAGCTTGTGGGGGCAGGGGAAGCAGAATACAAGTGACACTTCATGTTGCTTACAACCATGTAAAATTATATGTATGACCAACCCAGCAAGCAGTAAGAGCCCCTTAATGCCCGTGTGAGTTTCTGGATAACATTTTTACTGAAAGAAAAGGATTCTTTGAGGAACTGGCTAATCTCAGGTCTGGATCAGGCAATGTACAAAACAAACCTGAAACATCTTGTCACACCAGATAACAAACCATCGAATACTAGTAAGATCATGTCAAAGGGACTGAGAAGCCAACCTAAATATCTTCAGTCACTGGCTAAAGATTGTACAACATGCACATCAATAAGAATAACCAAGAGGGGTGCCTGGCTCAGTTGGTGGAGTACAAAACTCTTGATTCAGGGTTGTGAGTTCCAGCCCCAAGTTGGGTACAAACGTTACTTAAAAGTAAAATCTTTTAAAATGTAAAACAACTAGAAAAGATTCAAACACATCAAATGAATCTAAATACGTGAGCTCATAATGATACTAAAAATACCCTAATTAACTGCTTTGAAGGGTACTATGGAACTCGCTCTCTTATTTTTCACAACTGGCCAATGAACAAAAAGAAACAAGTTTAAAGCTGAGGGGCAGGGGAGGTAGCTGTTAAGAATAAATGACGGCAACTTTGCTTTCCTTGTAGCTAGTACTGGACAAGGCTTCATCTAGCTCTAAGTGGGAAGCTTATATCATCAGGTAGTGTGCTCGTAATCTAGCAAAAGGAGACTGATACAAGCCTGATGCGAGAATGCGGGGTTATGAAACAACACCATAAAAACAAGCCAAGAAGAGGGCTCACTTCAGGGGTTCCTGGAGGGTAAGGAGACACCTGAGCTTAAAGGGTTTACCACTTACTGGGAAGTTTTTCCAACATTTTTGAAGTCGGGCTCCAGAATCTCACACATTGATCTTACATCCCCTAGCACACACTCGTTCCCCGGGGACTGGTCCAAGTGACAGCTTCAGGCAAATAAAATAACCGTGTGGTTCTTCTGCTTCCCTTCTCTGAGATCAGGAGAGCCGTGAGATGTTCCTTTCAGGAAAGGATTAACTCCCTAGAGTTGACAGAATATCTAGCTTGGGGGTTCCACTTACATTCTGATATTATATAAAATTCAGGTCTGGCCCAAATTTGAAAAGGACGTGAAGACCCTCATGTTCACGTTCGGAGTTCCTATGAGAGGGTTAACAATTGCAAATCGACACCAGCCCCTCCTGCCACATCCTCCATTATTCAATACCTACTCTGGGCTAGACACTGTACTAAGATTGTTTTCACTTGTTATCCTAATAAATTCTCAGACCCTGTGAAGAAACAGTACACCAGATTCATAGACAAGGATATAGGCTCAGAGAATCAAGTCATTTGCTTAGGGACCCAAAGGCCCTTGAAATACAAAGAGATCTTCTGAATACAAACAATGTCAACACACGACTGACATTTCCCATTGAAGGAGTGGCTATCTGAGAGGCAGAGACTCACTGAGTTAGAGTGATGTGCTTTATTAATAAATGTCATTTTTTCACCCAAGGTCTTTCACGGACTATCCCCACAGCTATTTACTATTCAAACCACTGATTTCCACTAAAGACTCCACTGTGGATGGAATTTCACTGCCTCCCCCCCACCCCATGTGCACTGCCCCTTTCCCATTTTAACCGCTATGTTCCTTCTTAGGCCCCGATGTTTCTTTTTCTTTCTTTCTTTTTTTTTTTTTTTTTCCAATATATGAAGTTTATTGTCAAATTGGTTTCCATACAACACCCAGTGCTCATCCCTAGGCCCCGATGTTTCGAGTCTGACTCACATCCACAACTCCTACTCCAGGAAGCCCTGCCATCTTTTTCCATGCCCAGAGCTCTTGCCTTCATGAACATCCTTGCTACCTGGACCATATATCTCTATACAAGGGCATTGCTCTGTTTCACATGTACACTTCTGGTCTCTCTAGACTGCTGGTTCCTTGAAGCCAGTGTCGAGAATTGATTTATTCCTTTGGGAAGACAGAGGACACAAAACATACTCTATAAATGCTTGTCAACATTAACTGGATGAAGGCAATAGCCTGCTCGGGAACCTTTATTTCTCAGCATTTCCTATAAGCTTGAGGTTACCATATTCCATTATTCCCTTCCTGCTTGAGAAAGGCCAATGAGCAATAGAAAGCAACACAAAGTTGTTTCATTAAGCAAAGCAGCAGGCATGCATTCGTGCATTCCTGCTTTGTACAATTTTACTGCCTCTGGTCCTCAGATATCCCTGAAAGGACATTCCATACGCATTCAGGGCTATAGGGATTCTATCCTGTCTTTTCCCTGGGATGAGAAGTATTAGCTGGGCCACGTACTAACCCTTCACTAATGAGTTGTGTTCTTTTGAAATTGTGCTAAAATGCACGTATCATAACATTTATCTTAACTATTTTTAAGTGTACACGGTTCACTGGCATGAAGTAGTCACACTGTTGTGCTATCATCATCAGCACACATCCCCCAGAACTGCTTTCATCTTACAAAACTGAAACTCTGTGCTCATCAAACAATAGCTCCCCATTCTCCTCTCCCTGAAACCACCATTCTACCTTCCCTGTCTATGAATCTGACTCCTTGGTGCTTCATATAAGCGGAATCATATAGCTTGTGTCCTTTCAAGATTGGTTTATTTTACTTAACATAACGTCACTAAGATTTATCCATGTTGTAGAATGTTCATGTGTCAGAACTTCCTTCCTTTTGAGCTGAATCATATTCCATGGTATATATTTATATAAAATACATTTTATTTATTCCTTCATCTGTTGATAGGCATGTGGCTGATTCCAAATGAGGAACTGTGATCCAATGCTAGTAACAAGAAGCTCAGAGACTGGCCTGGGTTAGAGCAGTCTCTTTGATGTTAAACACTATCACAGAATCAATCCAGTGATTAGGACCACAGAACAGAAAGCCGCTAAAGGAATGTCCACCTGGTTATCTGTCCCAGGAATGCGGACCAGACAGAAATTTTATTTAAACACTCAAAGAGTCTGTTGTAATAAAGCTCTGGCTTCTTAGGATAGACAAATCTTAGATTTGCTTATTTCTGAAGACCTCCTGTTCCCTTGTTGTTGTTGTTCTCCTTCTCCTTCTTCTTTTTATCTTTGCTTGACTGAGGCCTAATTGACATGTGTAAGTTTAAGGGGTATAACATTGGCTCGACACACTTGTATATCGCACTAGGACATACCACCACAGCATGAGCGAACACCTCTATCACATCACACAATTACCATTTCTTTTTTCTGATGGGAACATTTAACATCCACTCTCTTAGCAACTTTTGAGTATACGGCATGGTATTTTAAGTACAATCACAAGGCTGTGCATTACATCTTCAGAACTTAATTTTTTTTTAATTTTTTTTTATGTTTATCTATTTTTGAGAGAGAGAGACAGAGACAGAGTGTGAGCAGGGGAGGGGCGGAGAGAGAGGGAGACACAGAATCGGAAGCAGGCTCCAGGCTCCGAGCTGTCAGTGCGAAGCCTGACGCAGGGCTCCAGCTCACAGACTGTGAGGTCATGACCTGAGCTGAAGTCGGACGCTTAACCGACTGAGCCACCCAGGCGCCCCATAACTTAATTCACTTTTAATTGGAAGTTTGTACCCTTTGACTAATATCTCTTCACTTCCCCCATGCTCTTAATCTCCAGTAACCACCATTCTACTATTTCTATGAGCTCAGCTGTTTTAGATTCCACATATAAGTGAAATCATACAGTATTTCTCTGACTTATTTCACTTAGCATAATGCCCTCAAGGTCCATCCATGTTGTTGCAAATGGCAGGATTTCCTTCCTTCTCATGGATGCATAATATTCTTGTGTGTGTGTACATACACGCACACACGACACACACATCTTCTTTATCTATTTATCCACTGAAGGATGCTTAGGTTGTTTCCATATCTTTGCTATTGTGAATAATGCTATAATGAACATGGAGTGCAGATGTCTCTTTAACATCCTGTTTTCATTTCCTTTGGATATATACCCAGAAATGGCATTGTTGGATCATACGATACTTCTATTTTTAATTTTTTGAGGAGGTTCCATACTGTTTTCTTTTTAATTATAGTCATTCTGACAGGTGTGAGGTGATATCTCATTGTGGTTTTCATTTGCATTTCCCCGATGATTAACAATGCTGAGCACCTTTTCATGTACCAGTTGGTTATTTATACCTCTCCCTTGTTCTCCAACCCACAGGTTCTTTCTTGTCTACCTCTTCAGCCTCATAGGCCACTATCTGCATCACCCTGTAGATGGTCCAGCAACACCAAACTCTCTTTAGTGTCCCTGCACACACTCTGCAGTTCTTTGCCACTGGCCGCCACTGTCTGTGGTCTCAGTGTCTGGAAGACTTTCTTCTTTTGGCTTACTTCTAGTCATGGCCACCTCTCCAGGAAGCCTTTTCTTCTTATTCTGCATAGTCCCAGAACTTGAATGCTTGGCATATAATTGCTGCTTGATAAATTATTAAACTAATATATTTGTCACACTCACATTCCGTGTTGAAAAGACAAATTTAAAGAAAATTTTAAGACTAATGGGATTACAGGTAATTTTTATTTGTATTTTAGTATTATTCAAATTTTCTTTTTTTTTTTTTTAATTTTTTTTTCAACGTTTTTTATTTATTTTTGGGACAGAGAGAGACAGAGCATGAATGGGGGAGGGGCAGAGAGAGAGGGAGACACACAGAATTGGAAACAGGCTCCAGGCTCCGAGCCATCAGGCCAGAGCCCGACGCGGGGCTCGAACTCACAGACCGCGAGATCGTGACCTGGCTGAAGTCGGACGCTCAACCGACTGCGCCACCCAGGCGCCCCTCAAATTTTCTAATGATAGGCTGACTTTTCAAATTTACCTTAAAAAAAAAAATTAAGATTAACCTGATCAGGAATAAATGGAGAAATCAGTCTACCAGATTTTAAGACTTCTCATATAGCTATAGTTATCAAGACTATGTGGTATTGGCAGTAGAACTATGGAGCAGAATAGAAAATAGACCCACACAAATATGCCCAAGTGATTTACGACCAAGATGCAAAAGCAACTCAATAAAGGAAGCATGACCTTGTCAACAAAAGGTGCAGGGGCAACTGAGCGTCCATTGCCAAAAACACACAACAACACCAAAAAAATCTCAAAGTTTCAAATCTCATACAAAACTAACTAAAAAACAGATCATGGACTTAAAACTAAAAAATGTTTAGGGAAAAGAAAAGCTCTGCAGCTTTAGCTCAGCAAAGAGTTCTTAGACTTGACCAAAAAAAAAGTACAACTCATAGAAGGAAAAATTGATAAACTGGATCTCATCCAAACTAAAAACTTTAGCTCTCCTAAAGCCCGGTGAAGTGGGTGAAAAGACGAGTTATAGACTGGGAGGAAATATTTGCAAGCCACGTTATTTGACAAGGACTAGTATCTTGAGCATATAAAGTACTCTCAAAACTCAACCATAAGAAAAATAACACTCCAGGGGCACCTGGCTGGTTCAATCGGAGGAGCATGCAACTCTTGACCTCCAGGTCCTGAGTTCAAGCCCCACATGGGGAATAGAGATTACTTAAATAAAAACTTAAAAAAGCAAACAAACAAAAAACGAAAAACCAAACAATTCTTACAGAAAACGGACAAAAGACTTAAAGGAAGACATTTGACCAAAGAGGACATACAGATGATAAATAATCATCTGAAAAGATGTTCAATATCATCTACCATAAGAAAGTGTAAATTAAAACCAGTAAGTGAACAGTTTGAGAAAAGAATTATGGTACATGTATACCATGGAATACTATCGGGCGTTAAAAAGAATGAACTAGTGATACATACAGCCACTTGGATGAATCTCCAGAGAATTATGCTGAGTGAAAAAAGCCAATCCCTCAAAGTTACAAACTTACAAATTCATTTATATAAGACTCTTGAAATAATAAAATATAAAAATGGAGAACAGATTAGTGGTTGTCACAGGCTAAGGATGTGGTGGGAATGCCTTGGTAGTGGATGGGACTATAAAAGGGCAACATGAGGGATCACGTGGTGACGGAAATGTCCTGTATCTTGAGTCTATCATTATCAATATCCTGATGGTGATACTGCACTATAGTTTTGCTAAATGTTACCATTAGGAGAAAGTGAGTAAAGAGTACACATATCTCTTTTTACTATCTTTACAAATAGATGTGTACCTATGATTACCTCAGAGTAAAAGTTTAATTAACAACAACAACAACAACAAAAGCTTAGGCTTTGGGACAAAGCCAGGTGATGTTGGACAAGTCACATTCCTTCCTCATAGGGCTAAAATGATTAAATTAAAAGATCAATGGTCTAAGCACAGTGCTTGCCACAAAGTAAGCCATCAACAGACAGCTATTAAAATGACAATATTAAGAGTCATGGCAGTGGGGAGGGAGAAGTGTAGAGAAAACTATATTAAGATGATAGCACTAGTGGATTTGGTGAACGATTAGATGTGGAATAGTGGGTGACAGGGAGTCAAGGCTGATTCCGGTTTCACATTTGAGCAAGTGGGTGGTCAGTGGCACCATTTATTGAGCAGATATGGGATGAAGAATGAGAGTGTAGTTTTGGGTGTGGTGAGTTTGTGATGACTGGGAGACATTCGAGTAGAGATGTCCAGTTAACAACCGTATATGCAGGTCTGGAGTTGAGAACACAACTCTGGGATGGAAATTTAACTTGATAACAACCAGCATGCAATGATAACTGAAGCCAGGAGGATGGACAAGATATCTGAGAAGGAGAAAAGAACCTAGACCATAGCCACTGTGACCATAAATGAGCTTCAAACTTTAAGGATTGGGTAACAAGGGTCAATTTAGCAAAAGAGACATATAGTAGCCAAAAAAACAAAACAAAACAAAACAAAAAAACACACACAAGGAAGAAAAGTCAGGCATTTATCATATCACTTAAGAATAAGGTGCTTCAAGAAAGAGTGAGTGGTCTACTGTGACTAAGCAGTGAAGAAATTAAAATGAGAAGTGAAAAAACAGACCTCTGAATTCTGTGACCTGGGTATCACTGGCACCTTTCAGAGAACAGCTTTTGTGAAATGACAAAGTAGGTTTCAGACTGGAACCAACCGACAAGAAGGGAGGAGAAATGGAAACAGTATAAACAACCATGAAGAAGCTTAGCTCTAAAGAAAAGCAGAAAGCACAGTGAGAAGGAAAGGATGTGATACTGAGGGAGGATTTTGTTAAAAGGAAGTGTGTTTACATGTTAATGGAAAGAAATAGGTAGAGAGGGGAAGACACAGAATATCCATAACAGAAAGGGTAATAACGACTTGAACAGATAGGATGGGATATGATCCAAAGCACAGGTAGCAGGATTGCTCAGTTAGAAGGGGCACCTCATCTACTCTAAGAAGTAGGGAAAAGGAAAGGAATCATGCAGATGCAGGTAAATTTGGAAATCTGGTTGCAGTATGTGCAGACAGCTACCCTCTGATAGCTTCAATGTTCTTGGTGGAGAAGGCAAGGTCATCTGCTAAGACTGACAGGATGGCTTAATTTTTATTCCGAGCATCAAATCCAGAGATACAGATATTTAATAAGCAAGTTGACTTAATAAAATAATTAGTTTCCTCAAAGCAGTTGTTCATTAGAATCACTACACAATTTTCTCCAAATTAGCCACTAGAGGGCAGTGCGGCTGTCCATAGTTTCTCTCTTTTACCCCAGTGAAATCAATAGAAAATTACAGAGCAGTGTAGGTCATAAAATGTTTTTCCTCAAGAAAATCTGGCTTCCACCTTATATATGTGTGTGCATGTATATGCACACACACTCATACACATGCACACTACAGCATGATGGGAGGGCTGTTCCTCCCTCTAGCTTCCCACTGCAACCATATGATGATGGTCCAGAGGCAATACTCACCATTTTCCAGAGGTCACTTTTTGTAATTCCCCCAAAGTGCACAGAAATACTGAATAGATCTTTACATCTTCTTATGATTAATAAATTAGAAAAGGCTGACAAAAACATCCCTAAACCTAATCTCTGCTAACATTTGCTATAGCTTCAAGTTGTTTTTTCCTCCCTCAACCTACCACCTCTTCAAATTAGAGAGAGGTTTTTTAAAATTCATTGTAAATAGTTGCAATCTATTTCATGAACTTCTTTTCCCTTGATCTCAGATATGTGATATATTCTTAAAATGGAGACTTAACAATCCATGATACCACATGGCTATTGTATATACCAGAATAAGCAGCTATTTTAGGGTGTGTGTTTAGTAATGAGGCTGGGAAATAACTTGTTTCCTAGTTTGATTCTAATGAATTTGGGTCTCTAGTGAACACAGGGAACTGGCAAAGTTTTAACTTGAAGCAAGGTGCAGAAATTCTCAACGCCCAAAAAGAAAAGATGTAAAGGCAGACTCTAACCCCAAGAGCTTGGGGTTAGACAACTCAGCCCAGTTTCAGCTAAGAGAACTGAGCTCGCACTCAGTTCCAGTCATATCAGTGGAACACATTACACCCAAGCCCAAGAGAAGTTGTTAGTAGTTTGATCAGATGTCCATGGGCTGGAGCTGCAAGGAAGTGGGAAAGCGGGTGAGGTCATCATAGGACTGTAGGATGTCAAGTACTTCAAATGGGTGAAAAAGTTGCTTGACCCCAAAGCCTCCAAACTTGTTTTTGAACTAAAGTTGCTTGGGAACAAAAATACCAAAGAAATGGGTCGTAAAGAGAGTCTGGGTGATAGAGTTGAAGTAGTCATCAAATAGAGATATGGTATCAAACTGTTTGCAAACTGTATCAAAAGCAAAGTTTCAAGGATCTTTAGGGTAGTGCTCTAATTTCGAAAATTAAGAGTCACATTTGTCACTGGATACTCTATTCCGCTAGCTGGTATGTTATTACACTTCGACCGATACCTTTCTTGAGCTCTTTGGGGCCAAAAACTTTTTGTTTTGTTTTTTATAATTATAAAAACATCCATAGCAAATTACTCATCCTTAACCTAATATAAAAATTCACCTTTCCTAATGAGCTGATACAACTCTGAAAAGGGGGAACGTTTCTTTCTTAGCAGTGATAATGCTTTGGCTCCTTGGACATCCCTGAAAAACGAACGTTAAGAACGGAAATGAACCCTCCATTGCCTCATCTTTACTGTATTTTAAATCTAGGTCCACTTTGAAAAGTCACTGTTAGAGTCTTCCCAGCAAGTGATTTAAATAAGAGCCTGCTTTCATTTACATACACACACACTTGCACTCCCCAACAACATTTCCTTTGAAAAACAGAATGTCACTTCCTCAATCCAGAGGCCAGAAGTCCCTCAGCTCTGATCTGGGGAGCCAAGACAGGAAACTCTGCTAAGCTTCTGCCTCTCCCCCCATGGACAGCCACTGGTGCAGCTGACAGAGGGCAGGGTCTGTTCGGAGTTCCCTTGATGCACTGCAGCTGGAAGGCAACAGCTCACTTTCATGCTGTGGGAATGATCCCAGAGAGGCCAGCACCAGGAGTCAGTTTAACAAGGGCATTTCAAAGGAAGTGAAAACGGAACAGAAGAGAGACCTTGACACCTTATACCGACCTTACTTCCATTTCCAAACGCCTGCAAACGGCCCAGAGTTGATTGTAATTACTACCATCGTGTACTTTGACCCCACCAGGCAAGGCACTGGAATGGGGGGGCGGGGGGGGACGAGAGGGGCGGTTAGCCAGACCTCTTCACCAGTCGGCACCAGACTGTATCCCACCTTCCCCTCGCTCGATGTTGCCAGTTTCTCACTTGGAAGGGAGAAGCTGTCCCAGCGATTTCGGTAAACACCGTCGGTCAGCACCACCTGGCAACTGAGAACCTTGATTTCTCCCGACCCCAGACACCAAGGACGACACAAAATCCCGGCCAGTTATACCAGACCAAACTGCAATGTCACCATCGTGGGGTGGGGTGGGGGGATGTCTGTGAGAGACATACGGAATGAAGGGGGACAAACAAATGAGTCACTTAATACAAGAGCTGCACATGCCGCTGACGCTGCCCGTGATGCAGAGGCTGTGGACTGGAAGGAAGCAGGCGGTCACCGGGAGGGGCGGGCAGAGAAAGGGAAGGGGGAAAGGGTGTGAGGAGCCTCGCCCTTTGTGGGGGCCGGACCCAGCCGCCCCGCAGCCTGCGCCCCCCTTTCCCGCCCACTCCCACAGCCCTGCAGGCTGAAGCCGCTCGGGGTTACTATGGTCCCCCAGCCCCGGCAATCAACTCTCTCGGTCTCCAAAACAATCAATACAAACTTCGATACCGTATTTAGTTTACAGGGAAGCTGGCTGGGGAGGCGCTGCCGCCGCGCCCGCCCGGAGAAGAAGGAGCCGCAGCCTCAACCTGCCCGCCCGCCCGCTCCGCCCCTCGGCCGCGCACCTGTGACAGGTGTGCAGGTGCCCCACACAGCCCCGAGTCGCGGGGCGCGCGGGCCGCTCCTCGCCCCCCGGGGCCCCCAGGGCCCGCCCTCTCCGTCGGCGACGCCCCTCCCGGAGCCCCCAGCCCCTGGGCAGGCCGCGGGGCGCCCTCCACCCGCGCCCTCGGCGGCCGCACCCGCTCGTCGCCCGCACTCACATAGCGCCTCAACTTCTTCTCGGGAGGCGATTTCCTCAGCCAGCCGGTGCACACCACGTCGCCGCCGCCGCTCATGCTGCCGGCCGCCTGGAGCCCGCCGCGGGGTCGGGCTGACAAGGGCGCGGACGCGGGCCGCTGGGTCAGCCGGCCGGCGGTGCGCAGCTCACGGGGGAGGGGAGGGGCCGGGGCGGCCAGCGGCCGCGGGGCGAGGACGAGGCGGCGCGGCGCGGGCCCGGCTGCCTCGCGCGCTCCCGCTCTCCCCGCGCGCGCCCGCGCGCACTCCCAGCCGGGCCGCGGTGGGGGCGCCACAGCAGGAAAAAGGGCGGCGCGCGCTCGCCACGCCCACAGCCCGCCGCGCCCCCCGGCGGGCCGCCTTCAAAGACGCAAACACCGCCTTGCCTCTAGGGACCCGGGAAGCCCGAGGTTTGAGCAGACGCCGAGGCCGGCGGCCGGCCGCCAGCCGCGCCCCCGGGTCTTGCTTTCCGCCCTCAAGCTTCAACAGCAATCCGGGGATGCGGCCGCGCCCCTGGTGGGAACGGGGGTGGGTGAAGGGAAGGGTCTGCGCGCCCTCGATCGAGAATCGATTTTTCACAGAGGGTCGTCAGGAAGGGACCCGAGGGCTGCTCGCGTTTCCTATGCACTCTGAGTTTCAGGTTTCAGTGGGTCAGGTTCTGGCTGAAATAAGTGATCCGCTTCCCAGCAAGAGTTTCATTAACTCTCGCACCCCCTTGGCGGGAGAAGCAAAGATGAAAACAAATACGTGCTGGGCGCTTTTACATTCCTTGTTTGCTTACTTGTCTTCACAAATCTACAAATTGGGCGAGCGGTATTATTCCCATTTTACAGATAGCCTAAAGTGCCAAAGCCTGTACAATGGAGAGCCAAGTGGGTCGTAATCCATTTTATCCATAGAGAAGTGTGCTATGGGCAGATAAGTAGGAGACACAGCATCTCACACTCTCCACACCACGTTGGACTAAGGCTATTTTGTCCATTTTCCAGTTTCCGTGCAGTGAAGCTAGTTGTTTCAAGCTGTTGGACATCGTTCTGGTTTTATACCTGGGTTGGAGAAAGTTCACTCACTTTAATCAATTTGTAAAAGCAAATCCTTTACTATCTGCCAGCTTTTCTAAGCATCATGAGAGGTAGAAGTCAGCTCCCCTGCACCCCTCATTTCACTATCCTGCTGGATTGAATGTAGAGCCAGAACTATCAGGCTACAGCTGGGATCGGAGCTGCCTTAGCTTTCTGATTGAGCGATCCTTATGCCACATTTAAGGGCCGCCACTAGAATTATGGCCATTTTAACCTCTGGCTTTAGTACCTTGGAACCCTGAGACAAATATCAAAATACTCAAGCCTGCCAAATCGATCAGGAGGCGGCAACTCCCAACCAAAATAAAGCAATCTTTCTGACTTCATTCACATCTGAGTCATAGTGCCAAGTCTCAGGCATTGCAGTCTGAGAGATCTGCATGGATTGTCTGCAGCTGAAGGTATATGATGCAAGTCAGGCATACATATATGCCTCATCTTTCCCTAGAAGAGTAGTCTTCTGATACATATTCTTTGATAGGTGTATGATTCAAGACAGACTGGGAGCAGATTCAGCAACGGTTAGTTGGGCGTTGAGCTGCATTCTGCTAGAAGCTCTTAAATTGTTTTGCAAAAGACTCTTTCCTCCCCATTATTTACAATTCCATGTGGAAAAAGAAAAGTTTGGTGTTTTGTGGGCAATGAAAGGAGGGGCCTTGAAATACAACAGTTACAGAGTACAGGTTTCCCCCCACCCCTGCAATCCAAGAGGGGTGTGTTCCCATGAAACCTTTTGGTAAGCTGAAATGGGGTAAAGTGAAGAAGCAATTACCATCACCAAAAGGTGAGAATTCTGTTGGTGAGCAAAACAAGCAGTAATGTAGGTCTTTCGTAAAAGTGAAGGGGCATAAAGCAAACTTGTGGATAGTCTGGGAAACCTGTATCAGCTTCAAGAAGTCTTCTCTGAACATCCCATTCCTTCCCCAAAGCCTACAGAAAGGGCCTCTTGGTGCTTGGTGCCTCACCCCACCTTTCTCATTACTTAGCTGCCAGCACCCAGCTCAGGCTGCACACAGGAGGCTGGACTGTTGTCTCTGGCTGCACCCTGGTGTGCCTCCGTCTTCTGAGCCTGAGATGTGTGCCAGGCCTGGGGACAGCCCTTGAACAGAACGTTCCTGTCTGGGCCTTCACTAAGTCCTCTCCACTGCGTGCTGTTTTTTGTTGTTAATGCCCTCTGGTTTGCGCTGGTGAGAAGTGAGAAATGAATTAGGGGTGGTTTATTTACATGAAGATAGGCGCCATCTATTGGAACCAGTAGGGATGACAGCCCCCGCCCCCCACAGCCCCCAAACCTGTGAGGACACGCATCACTAGTCTATAATTTAGGCAATTTTGATTAAAGACCATGGGTATTTCCTGGGGGGAATTAATGACCGGCTGCAAAGAGTGCTTTGGGTCATTAATTCTATATTCTCATTAAGTCCTCAGGAAATGACCATCTCATGGTGAGAGCTTCTCTGGAGGAAGCATTGCAGAGATTAGAGAACTGCACACCTGGGAAGAAAGCATGGGCACAAGGGTTTGCTCCCGCCCCTCCCCCACCCAAGCCTGGGTTCTAAAGGGTGCACTCTGGCTTTGAGTGTCGTCAGCAACAGCCTGCATCCGTGCCTGTCTGCGAGTTGAGGGTTTGTGGCCAGCGGCAGGTGCATGGCTGATGGAACGGTCCCAGGAACGGGTTGGAAGGGCTGGAAGGAGAGCTGTCCTCAACTGCACACCAGGCTGGCATGATTAATACCACCCACGCCAAGCTTGACGTCAGTGATTGGACCGGGGGTGGGGATGGATGTTTGTGTCCTAGCCTAGCCTTTTCTCCCCTTCAATTTAGTTGACAGGTTAATTTCAGAGCTGAGTGCTGCTTGCTAAGGTCATTGTGGCCAGCTGAGCCACCTCAGCTGGTGACTTTCAGGACACTGGACTCTCATGAATGTTGAGGTGTGTGCCACTTTAACCCCGGATGCTTTGCGCTTACTTAGTTCCATCTAATTACTGTGAGCTACTCAAATCAATTTCTGGCATCTGGATGGGACAGAGATCTGAAAGTGGGCTTGGGGTGTGGCTGAAGACCTAATAGTGTGGTTTCCTCCCTGTCTGCAGCTGCTAAAAGTCTGAGAGTTACTTGACATTACACCCAGTGTTGGATATTCTGGAAATAAACTTTCTTATGGGAAAAGTTGGAGCAAGTCCCGTTTCCCAATTTCTCTTTTGTGAAAAATTAGAACTTGTGCTAATTGCTTTGGGGCAGTAAGGGTTCTGGGACATTTCTGCAGACACTGGTGAGGGTGGTACATCACTGTATTCAGAGACCATGCTGTGGATTTATCATATTCTCCCAGGAACGAAGACTTGTCAAGTCCCTGAGAAAGTGCCCTGGTATTCCAAACCATACTTCGCATGATGGCCTCTTACTTCCTTCAGAGAACTTCTACCTTGGATTGGATCTTGAACATATGTCAAGACCCCTTTCCTTAAAACTCACCATCCCCACACCTCAGCACAGTTGTTCATGTTTTTCTTGAATTCACATTGCACATATATAAATTAGGTTATCACACTGTACTGCAAATACCTGAGCAGGGCTGGGTCGTCCTCGTTTGTGGTATCCCTAAAGCCTCTCTGCATGGTGCCAGGCACATAATCAATGCTCGCTGAATGTCGTGAGAATGAAAAAAACAACCCTTAATGGATGACAACTGGGAGCTGTGGACTCCTGAAGCATCCAGAAGTCTCTGATCCATCCACACCAGAGAACAGGATCTGTGAAGGTACTTATAAGCAGCTAGAGTGTTTAAATCCACAGTGACTGGTCTCATGGAAGGGGCTGAGCAGGTGGAGGTAATCCTATGCAGTTTCATGTTCACAGGTGGTTGAAATCCTGGGGTAGTTTCTAAAACAACGGCTCCTTAGACCTTTTGACTCCTATCTCCAGGCTCCAGAGAAGTAACTGTTAACTTTTGGTTTCCAAACAACCCCGACACTGTTGTGCAGACTCCCCAGATACTCTCCTCTCTGGGGCTAAGAATTAAATCATTTGTGGTTTGTCTGATATCTGGCCTCATTGTGACAGTACTACAGGTGCTCTATCAGCCCCTTGTACCCACACACAATACTAGCAAAACAGGAGAACATATGTCTCCTGAGTCCAAGTTGAGTTTCTTCTAACAGCTGACCAGAAATGTCATTTTCTTCTGCAATGAATGCATGTATAGTGGCTTTGCAGATTTGCTAGTATTTTTGTTGGGGATCCAAAGGCCACAGGAAACCATCTCATTTTATTTCTACCAGAGGTACCCACAATGGTTATCTGATCCATACAACCAGTGTTGTGCTGATAAATGTTTAAAACCTGGCTCACTGGTGGTTGTAGTGGACGAGGCCTTGATTTGTAGTATACGACAATTTTTGTGGTGCTAATACTATACCCTCCCCACCTTCCTGGCCAATTTCAAGCTATAGACTTTATGTTCATGAATACAGTTAAGGGATGCTTGTAATATATCTTTATTTAGTACTTCCAAAATAAAGATACAATAGACAGAGCAGAGATAACAGGAAAATGTAGTGTATTAGTAACTGATAGTTCTGGTTACTTATTCTCTTTGTTTTTCATATAATTTATTTAACTGTAAGTTTATGAGTTAGCTTATTAATGTATCATTCATATGCCATAAAAGTCACCCTTTTAAAGTGTGCAGCTCAGTTTTTAGTATTTCACGGAGTTATGTAACCGTTATTGCTATCTAATTTTAGACCATTTTTATTATCCCCAAAAGAAATTCCATATCCATTAGCAGCCACTCTTCATTCCCCTAATCTGAACCCCCAGCAGCCACTAATCTACTTTGTCTCTATGGATTTGCCAATTCTGGACATTTCATATAATTGGAATCCATGGCCTCTTGTGTCTGACTTCTTTCACTTTCTATAACATTTTCAAGGTCCATTCGTGTTGTAGCATACATCAGATCTTCTTTTTGTTGCAAATATTAATATTTCCTTGACTGGATGTATCACATTTTATTTATTCATTCTTCAGTTGATGGATATTTCAGTTGTCTCCACTTTTTGGCTACTATGAATGTTGCTGTGAACATTCATATGTGTACAAGTTTTTGTGTGAACCTACGTCTTCACTGCTCTTGGGTATATACCTAGGAGTCAAGTTGCTGGATCATAGGGTGACTCTGTGCTTAATTTTTTTTTTTTAAAGTAATCTCTACACCCAACATGGGCCTCAAACCCATGGCCCCGAGATCAAAAGTCACATGCTCTACGGACTGAGCCAGCCAGGCACCTGTGTGTTTAACTTTTTAAGGAATGGTTGAACTGTTTCCCACAGTGGTTACACCATTTTGCATTACCAGCAATGTATGAGAGTTCCACTTTGTCTCCCATCTTCTCCGATTCTTGTTACTTTCCATTTAAAATTATTTAATTTTAATAATGCTATTTTTTAGCAACCAGCTTGCAAAATTTTTCACCACCGTCTGTGCTCATGGGTTGGTATGAGCCATCCCTAGCATATGACTGCACGCAGCCTACCAGAGGAGGCCCCGCCATCCTTCTCTGTAGTTAAGTTCCATTTCTTTCCTGCTGACAAGAGCAATACTCAATAGATTTACATTTCCTTCTTCTGACATCCTTTCTATAGAAAACTGAAACCTTAAAAGATTTGATTTTCTGCTACTTTGGAATTAAGAAGATTTTGGATTCTGGAGGATCACAAAGTTTTCAACTCCCACCAAGCACCCTGGGAAGAACATAGTGTTTCCCTTGTACATTTGTGACGAGAAACAAAGATAAAAAACAAAATGTATCTTCCTGACACCCAGATAGATCTTCTGGATGAGCTCTCAAGCAGTTGCTTCAACAGGGCAAACAGCTGTGGTCTGTTTTCAACATAATTTGATGTAATCAGGGTTAATTTTGATGATGCAGTAACTCTGAAGACTGTTTTTTAACTGGATTACTGTTGGGTCAACAATCATGTGGTATTACATTTAGTGGCTGAAACAAAAGCCAGAATTAAAACAGCTTCCCCCAAGCCCCTTCTAAATGACAGCCCCACCGGGATTAGGAGTTATGAGGCACATTTAACACAATTAACTAAAAAAGGAAAGTAGTTGCAGTCAAATTACATGCAAGCTTCTCCAAGGTCCAGAGTGTTGACTGTGCAAAGAGCTGGAAACTTATTTGTTGCTGTTTTCTTTTCCTAGAATGATTAGAAATATGTTGGCAGTAATCATTATAAGTTAACGTTTTCGTAACATTCTAGGAAAAAGCCTGAAGATTTTCTTCAGAAAAAATTTTCCGGAACCAAATGATGATTTTAGCAGTTCCCAGTTCCCTATTTTCCATGCATGTTTTCAAAATGATTATTTTAAGTGAGGACTAAATTCAGGGTGCGGCATGCCAGGGTTGAATGAATATGGTACACAAAACTCTAAACACATTTGGAACTGTTTCTGAAGAGCAAAATCTTTTATCTTACTTTCATTGTTTATGGCCGGCCAACAGCAGGGTCTGGCTTGCTCTAGGCACACATGCTTTTTTATTTAGTCTCTTACAGTTGGCAGTTTTGGCTAGTCTGAAACCCAGCTAAGGCTTATGACAAAAGCCATTCTTATATAGTTTTGGAAAGAATCTTCAAAAATAGATGCCTTGGGAAGCTGCCAAATGTATTGGTTCTTCAAAACCTCTCTAATCTGATTTTGTACTTCAAAAAAGGTCTGATATTTGTCCAACCCCCCTCTGTAAATAAGCATCTATTCATTTGTTTTGTTTTTGTGACTCAGGGTATCAAGAAACTTGAAAAGCAAATATGTCACTCATTTATCCTCCTATGGCATCTTATCTATCAGGAATTTCTCATCTAAATAATTTCCTGATTAACATGTATTCTGGGATAATGTGGGGGTATGACTAAAAGGTAATGGAAGTAAACAACAACAACAAAAAGTAATGAGAATTCTTTCCATAAATCAGATAGTGTATTAATGTTCTCTTTTAGTTGCAAAAGCAGATACCTGTTTTAAATTTCCTTAAGCCCAAATAGGAAATTTATTGGTTTAAAAAAAAAAAAAAAAAAGAGGCACATCCCATGGAACCCAAGAAAAAGTTGAATAATCTGGCCTCAGGAAGGTTAGTAACTGAGGACTAAATATAGCAAAAACTAGGCAGCCAGTTTGGATGTGTGTGTCTGTCTCTCACAGGCCATCTGGTTTTTCATCTCCGAGCATGTGCCTTCATTTCTCTCTGCAGACTGCCTTCTCTGTCTCTTGAGGCACATGGTTGCTCTGCATTTCCTAAGTTTATATATTCCTGGTTCAAGCAACCAGTCCAGACTTTCTAGTGTTCTCAATCCCACTTTTCCAAGGGAAAATGATACCCATTTTGGGTCAGGTATCCACTGCCAGTCCACTCAGCAAGGGAAGCTCCTGTCCCCACTATGTCTGCAGGGGATCCATGGGCTAGGGTGCGGTGGGGGCGGTGATTCTCAGAGCAGGAATGGGCTTGATAACTAAACTGACACCTTGCCAAGTATTTAAGAGAGGCATGAAAACCGATCTACTTTCTTTCAGGACTTACCCAGTACCTATCATTTGAAACTCTGAAAACACTTAGAAAGGCATATACTCTTATCCAAATGCAAACTATATATTCAAATACATGTTACTCAGGAAAGGTCATTTATGTCCTTGTTATTTAATTCTCAGTAAGGATTTTCTGAGAACCTACTACCATGAGTTCAGCATAGGGACACCGAGATGAGTAAGACCAGGGTCTTAAGAAGTTCAGGGTGTTTCTGGGGAGAGAAATAGGTAGGCAGGGGTCTACAGTAGTGTGTGGACAATGTTGTAGAAGAGGTATGTTCAAAGGATTGTGGGAACACAGAGAATTATCAACCAGCTGTATGGGAACTAAAACTATGAGCTCTTAGGTTTTTCTTGTTTTGGGGTGCCCCACAGAGACAGGCACTGAGTTAGCAGTAATTAACTGAAAATCTGAGCAACTCTGAGTTCATCTGAGACTTGCTGTGAATTTCTCCCCTCAATCAAATATATTCATTTGTTATTTACTGAGCATTCACTGTGTGCAAGGACATGGGTCGGTGCTGGTTTTGTAATGATGAACAGTAGAGCGAAGTTCCTGAGAACTCTATTTAGTTACTGTACTCTAGAAGCAACACCAGGAGAGACACCTTAGAAACTCACATTCAGTAACAGCTCCTAAAGATACATTACTAGTTGAACTTATACTTTTAATTTTTAACTTTTTGTTCTATGTTCAGGCAAAGGCTCCAGACTTGGATTTTTATGCTTTAAAGGCTAGTTTAAAATTTTATGAAATATTGCAGATACATAAAGAGGGAAACACCAGTTTGGGAATTACTTTTTAAGGAGAATTTCCCTGTTGTCTGATGGACATATTTCTTTTTCCTTTTGTTTTTGGGTTTTTTTTTTTTGGACACCTCAATGACACCTAATTCATTCAAGAGTTTTTTAATGAGTACCCACTATGTGCTGGATACTCTCCAGGGCACTGCAGATACAAAGATGGATGCGGTCTCTCTTGTGTTACGGAGCTCTCCTTCCTGCAGAGAAGACAAATGGCAGTGTAAGATGGCTGGTATCTGCATATGGTTCTCAGGGAGCATAATGAAAGGAGTGATTCTGGAAGCCACTGTCCAACCATTGGTATCTTGAAGTACAAGTAACATAAACATGTGAAAATGTAGAAACTCTAGTTGCATTTTGGAGTGTCACCCCTCCTAAAATAAAGCCTCACAGCCTCAGTGTGATTAGAGTTGTATTATTTTGATTCTAGGTGACTAAGAGGTGACAGGTGTGTCGCCTGGGAAAGCCACCAAGCCCATCCACAGGCATGTGGAGACAAGCAGTGCTGTGTCAGAATGCAGGGTATACTCCAGCTCGACGGGCAGGACAGCAATCTGTTGAGGACGGCTAACCCAATGGAAAAAAGTTAATCAAGAGCTATATGACAGTCAAGCACCAAAACACAGAAGTTTCCACACATGATAATTTTGTGGTTGTTGATCAATGAATAGCCCGCTCCTAAGTTTTCTGAGAAACACTAACCATACATAAGAGCCTTCCAGAACAAGTTAGTAAAGCAGACATGTTTGTTTCAATAAAATTGACATATCTGGTTGGCGGGGGGGATAGGCTGGAAAAAGGAAGGGGAAGAATCTGGATGTTGATATATTACTGGGCATTGGAAGAATCAGAGCGGGAGAGATACAGATGCACAGGGGGAAAAAACATGGGGGAGGCAGTGGACAAGAAAGGGAGGAAAACAGATCTAGGTCAAGAGGTGTGGAAGGCTTCATGCTGCATGGATTTAAGAGTAACATCACTCTGTGGGCTGGCTTTCCCTCCTTGGTACAGAGGCATAAAAAACCAGCTCCAAGGTGCAGGCAGAACAATCAAAAATAGTATGTTCTTCAATGAGCAGATTTGTGTAATTATTACCTTTTACTGTAAAAATATTAAAACCTCCCTGAAGCTTTCTCACAGCATGGAATTAAACCACCTACATTAGGATCACTCAGGGTGACTGTTTAAGAAACGCAAACTGCGGGCTGTTCCATCTACTGAATCAGACTTTCTATGGTAGAACCAAGGTAATCTGAAAATTTTTAAATGATTTTTTTAAGTTTATTTATTCTGGGGGAGACAGAGAGAGAGAGACAGAGTAAGCGCATGTGTGCGTGAGCAGGGGAGGGGTAGAGAGAGAGGGAGAGAGAGAATCCCAAGCAGGCTCCACGCTGACAGAGCACAGCACAATATGGGGGCTCAATCTCATGAACTGTGAGATCAATGACCTGAGCCAAAATCAAGAGTTGGATGCTTAACCCACTGAGTCACCCAGGCGCCCCCTGAAATTTTTAATAAGCTCTCCAGGTGATTCTTATTCACAATAAACTCTGGCCAAGACCATCTGCAATGGGAGTCCCTGAGGCAAGGCGCATGTCCTACTTATCTCTGTATGTGCAGAGTCTAGCACTGCACCTGGCAGTTTGAGTGCTCAGTAAGTTTACTGAACTGAACTGAACACACCAAAGAGGTTTTAAAAGAAAAAGTCACTCAATTCCACTGCCCTGAAATAGCTGATTTCATTTTTTTCCCGTATGCTTCTAGTCCATGTACACAGATTTTACACTACTGGTAACTGTAAACTACAATTTAACATTTTTTGAACACATTTTCACTCATAATTTTTGATGGCTATAAAATATTCATTCAACATGCAATAGATATTTTAGTTGATACAGTTTGGTTTTTTTTTTTTTTTTGAGTTTTAAAAAGGTTTCCCTCAGGAGATCTTATATTTGTGCAGTCTTTTCAGTTTAGGGAACCCTTTCACACAGTTTTGTTTCTCACAACACTTGTAAGATAAGCACTACCCTCATTCTGCAGATGCCTATCCAAACCCACAGATAAAGTCACTTGCTCAAGGTTCTGCAGTTCAAAAGTAGAGCGTCAAGACTTAAATCAGAGGGGCGCCTGGGAGGCTCAGTGGGTTAAGCGTCCAACTCTCGATTTCAGCTCAGGTCATGATCTCACGGTGAGAATGAGCCCTGAGCTGATCTCCAGGCTCCGCAGTGAGTGTGCAGCCTGCTTGACATTGTCTCCCTCTCTTTCCTTCTGCCCCTCCCCAGCTTGCGTGCATACACACCCCCCACCCCCACACTCTCTCTCAAAAAAAAAAAAAAAAGAAAAGAAAAAAGAAAAGGTCTTTTCTTTGTCTAATATCTTTTCCAACACACTAAACCTCCACCACATTTTCTGGCAGGAATATGACCCAACAGTTTCCCGATGTGAAAACCTTTAGTACAGAATGTAGAAGATGGAAATCACACTTAAAGAGATCACTGGCCAGCTATATCCTAATTGTATAGGAATGAGTTCCTGCCTTTTGGGACACTGCAAAGATCATGTGAATTGGTGGAAATCTTCAGTGAAAAAACTTAATGTTCTTCAACAACAAATGTGTATGTGACCCAAATCCATTTTTGCAATCCCCAAATGAAGGGGGATGGGATTGCCCTGAACATTTTGAAACCGTAATTAAGATTCCTCAGCAGTTATTACGTATACAGGCAACCACTACAGGATGTAAGACAGCTGGAAGGGAGGCACTAGAGACTTTTAAGCTCTTCTAGAATCAAAACCGGTATCACAGCATACTTGGGTAGTAGCTGAGTGGACAGTGGAGGGAAGCATTCCTCTACCAAGAGAAAGTCCCACTTTAAGAATACACTGCCCGATGAATAACCTAGTGGGGTGCAGCCCCGGAGATTCTATCTTGGAGAAAAGAAGGCTGGGGAGAAGAAATGGTGTTCTTGTGTTCCTTATTACATTTGCTAGAGAGAGGCAGGTTTGGGTATTATCAGGTCAGAATTCTCCAAGGATAGCAAAAGTTCTCCCTTAAGTAGAGAGCTCTATTCACTGAAGGGACAGGGTAAACTACCAGGAGCTGGGAAAATACAAGAGAGGGCAGTTTATACATCACAGACAGGGGAAGAAATATGATCTTTAAGAGATTTTCAAACCCAGGATCCTAGGAAAAGAGCAAAGCAGTTATTGTTGAACCAGTGTGCAGAGAAGGTTATAAGTCAAAGAGTCACAGCTGCAAATGGCCCAGGTTTTGCAAAATACAGTTCTAGCTGTGCATATGTGTATTTGTAGCATGATAAAACCTGTGCTGGATGGGCCTACCACGTTTCTATTCTCAGAGCATCATCTTGACATATCAAAGGCTGGTCACTTTGGGGGAGGATATTAATAATCCCCACCAAAGTTCCTGCATCTATCTTTCCATGTATATTCTAGGGTGATCCTAAGAGGAGGGTAAGTAAGGCAAATATGAGCATAAACACATAAAAAAAAAAAAAAAAAAAAGAGAGAGAGAGAGACACAGTGAGCTTAAGTACACTGCTGGGTCCAGGGCCCTTTATTCCAGTGTTTGTCTGTACTAGAATGCCTTTGAACTCGACTGTCATTTCCCTCACCCTCTCAACTCTCCCCCCTGTGTAAAACAAGGAAATCAGAGGCCAAAGTGTGTATTTTGCAACATGTCCACTAAACTCTGAGGCTTAAGATACAAACTTCTTTGGTTACCATAAAGCTCTGTGCTTTCAGTTTCTCTGGAGGCTAAGGGTGGTGGACTTTATTTGCAGTCTTACTCTCCCTTGATATTAGGAATTCCTAATAACCAATCTTCATAACAAACTAATCTTTTATTAAACCAAATGAATTTGAGGCATAGTAAGCTACAAAAGAACAAGGTTCATAATACATTGTGAATACATTAAAAAATTCTGTAAACTGTAAAGCAATGTTCAATTGATAGTCATATTACTAATAATAATTATGAACAGTAAAGATGTAGCAGGAAGTTACTGAAGAGTCATGAACTATGTTAACTCAATAGCTGCCTGAATGACAGTTTAAGAACCACCCAAACTCCTGACTTCTTTACAAAGTTCCCCTGGAAACTCCCACACAGTGTGCTAATAGTGGTTGTAAATTCATTGGACTCCAAACAAACTGGAGCTAATTAGAATGCCCAAGAGCTACCTGGGACCTTAGCTGATCAGAGGAGTAATTCAGGACTCCAGTAATGGCAGAATGTATAAGTTTCTGGAGGTGTGTTGGTCCTGATCTAATAAGATCTGTCTTGTGGACAGATCGTAATCATTTTTGTGTCAGGTGATTAAGGTTATTTTTTGTCCTGAATGCCTTTTAATTTGGACTATACACTGGGAAGAAACTACAGTCAGATATTACTCCCACCTGTTTTCTTTTTATTATACATACTTAAGATTGCAGACTGAATACAAATATTGATCAGAAGCCAACAAGCCCCACGCATTTCTTATCAATTCAATCCAGGCCAATTTGTCTTTCAACTCTGCATTTTTATGTTCTTGCCTCACCACTTACTAAAATAAATATATGAATAAATAGCAATCCAATCCAAATAAGCATCTTTCATCTATAATTATCTAAACAAGAGATTTAAAGAAGAGTAGAGTTAATCCATCTCACCAATTGCATCTTCAGTGCCTGTTCAGTCATGCTTGAATGTCCAGATTCAATTTATAGAGAGAATGAATGTATAACATTGTAGAGGGACGCTTCTGGCAGATACTGTCTGAGAGGGACAAAAGGTCAAACAGTCCCTTTGCTGTTCTGTGACAGTCAGTCTCTGGGCTGGGTCAGAGGGTGGGAGAATTATGTCTAGATCTGGAATGGATCACTCACACAATTAAGTTCTTGTGAGACCAAAAAAATACATGAATGAATGAATAAATAGAAGCACAACCTCGCCAGGCCAGAGGACAGCCGGATGAAAGTAACTATTTTTCCCCACCTAATTCAAAATTTGAAATGAGAATGGAAATTAATGATGGAAAAACCATTTCTAAGTTTTAAAATATACACACTCTTTCTTGGGTGGCTGGGGTTGCTATTTTGAGGTGACGTTTGGAAATCTTGGGAAAACAGAATCTGATTTTTCCCTCATTGGAAACTGGTTACTCAAACAGAAGTTAACACCCTCAAATCACCTTTTAACTCACAGTTTAAGCCCTATAAGAATATTATTATAGCGTGGGTAGTCCTTGACTTTTATTCATTCTACACAGGATTCTACAATGCTGCTTCTCTGCAGAATCTGGATATTCATACAGGAGCTGACAAGTGGGCATTTTAAAGTTTTCCCTGTAGATGCCGTCTGCCCTGCCGGCAAGTTTAGTTTTGGCATTTTCATGATCTTTGTCTGACACCAGTATTTGCTGTTGCTCAATTATTGGTAAAATAAAAGCAATGAGTCAAAGATGTCAATTTTGAGGCTTGTTATGAGTGGCAAGTGTTTGGCTTCAACCAGATACTCACTGTGTGATCAACTGTAGAGGAAAAGAACAAGTAAGTATGAAAGTTGGGAAATACACTGCTGAAACTTATCAAAAAGGCAAGAACAATGTTTATTTGAGGAGGAACTTCTCCCACCCCACGCACACACACACAATGAACACACTGAAGTCTATTGCAGAACTTTCAGTGATCTGACTTCACTGTACATTTTCAGAGACCTGATATGTGCTAAAAATCAAGTGTATAAGTTAGACTCTAAATCGATTGTTATTAGTGACTATCTCCAGCACAGATTCCTGAAAGATTAAGAGATAGAAAAAGAATCCTTAGAGTTGATCTATTTCGAAATGATAGTTCTGCAGGTGAAATAACTGGAGGGCACAAAGATGATCGTACCAGATTAACACTCTCCAGCTAAATCAATGGTGGCTCTGGGATCAGCACCTGGGGTTTCTGTGATTCACTGTTCTTTCTATCACTGTTGTTTTTGATGCCCCACCATCATATTAACATTATAATTCTATCTGGTGCCTCAAAAATCACTGGAGACATGATGCCCGAAAGCCTGGGAAAATATTAGTGCTTCAGGTTGGGGGCCTGTGAGAGTCTCTGATTCTCACTTCACAAAATTAATACAGTATCAAGACTTGAATGTCAAATCAATACTGACTGATGTTGCAAATGTTTTAAAATGGTTTCTGCATTTATCTTCCAGGTCTAAGGTTAAATACCACCTTTTCAGAGATACCTTCTCTAGCAAAGTTATCTATGCTTGCCCTGTTCCTTTTTTTTTTTTAATTTTTTTTATGTTTATTTATTTTTGACAGAGAGAGAGACAGAGCATGAGTGGGGGAGGGGCAGAGAGAGAGGGAGACACAGAATCAGAAGCAGGCTCCAGGCTCTGAGCTGTCAGCACAGAGCCCGACGCGGGGCTCGAACTCACAGACCACGAGATCATGACCTGAGCTGAAGTTGGACGCTCAACCAACTGAGCCACCCAGGCGCCCCTATGCTTGCCCTGTTCTTTATAAAATATTATAGCATATGTCATATTTTGAAATACATTTGTTTGCTTATTGATTGTGTATCTTCTCTAATAGACTGTAAATTCCATGAAGGCATGGGTCATTTCTCTTTTGTTTACTATCATTTATTTACCACCTAGCCCCATTCTTGGCATACTGAGTAAGCTCAAATAATATCTGTTACACACAAACAAATGAATTTATCTCTCTAGCCCACGATTGAGGCAAGCCTTATGAAAGCTCTAATTATCTCTTTTGTCCTGCCCTAAACTTGGTATCTGAGCCCAGGGGATTAAAGTTCTAGGGAAGCAGATTTTAGCTCCGCAAAAACGAAAAATGAGACAGATTCAGAAATGGAATGAGCTATTTTGTGGGATACTGAGCTCTTTGCCAACAAGTGCCTGCCCAGGTATAGGCGCTCTCTGCATCAGGCAGAAGTTTGGTCATGAGAACATCTTAGTGGCTTCTGTGATTTCCAGCTCTAAGGTTTGGCAGTTCCTTTCAGTCATTTGCTTTGGGTTAGGATAAAATAAAGTCCACATACAAACTCATCAGGAAATAACCTCAGATAAGTTATCTAATGAGACTTAGAAAATTGACTATTTAGGCATGCATGCCATTTACCATTATTTGATACATATAAATTCTACTGAGCATATAATTTGGCTGTAAGTCCATAGATATGTAACTCAATGAAGACTACAAGAGTTAAAAAAAATTTGTGTAGTATTTCAGTTTTAAGCATGCATGTGTGTGCGTGCACACACATGCACACACACACACTTTCATGTAATTGTTGTATCAACTCTGAGGAAAATGATGTATGAGCTCATACAGAGTAAACGGCTTGTCCAAATCATACACGTAAAGTGCTACAGTTGTCAGGTCTCAGATTCCCAAATCAGCAATCCTCTCAAAAACTCTAATAGACAATATTGCCTTTTGAGTCCAAAATTACCCGTCCTTCAGGTTTAGCTACATTTGCATGCTCATCTTACACTGGAAATACCTTCTTCCACTTTTCACTGTGGAAAGGTCAAATGGAACTTAAAAATATATCTGTATTTTTCTTTCAGAGGTATCAAAAATCTATTTTATTATTAGAGAAGTTACAAACATCTACTATAAACTACAACAGTCATTAGTTTAAATAATTAATACATCCCATTTGCTATTTTTATACTTAAAGATCAGCAGTTATTAAATGTGACTTTTTGTACCCCGTCTGATGAAAGATTTCAATTCAGAACATTAACTTAGTATTAACTCAAAAAAGACCCCAAAAGGAATATTTTCTTCTGTAATGTTTAGTAAAACGGTGAGAATAAGATGGGCATTTATCATAGATTAATTGGAAAGGGAGAAAAGATCCAACATTTTATTTTTAGCTCCTAGTTGTTTCTCAGAGGTCACAAAGAGCAGTGCTCTAATGATTAAAGACAAAGTAAAACACACGATCTCATCCTGTCTTAAGAGTCTGAAAGGACCTCTGAGACCACAGTTCAGTTTCTTCATTTCTTCTTAATTGACATAATAGATTTTGAGATTCTACCTGCTGCAAGTATCTTTTTGAGAGAGTTCATTTTTCCACGAATTGCTCTCAACTTTCTAAGAAAATCATGATCACTTCTATTTTTCATAGGTCATATCTTAGGGCATGACAATTACATATTGAAAACTTTTGCATTTCTATACTTCAAACATGTATTCTCTTATATGCACATTCACACGCAGTACCTCTGGCACAGGGTGATTTTCTTTAACTGGTCTTCCAGCTATAAAACACACGAATGAGTAAATCTTGGAAAAGGGATAACATCTTTGATATTGTCAATTCCCAAGATGCACTGCAGATAGCGTTCAAATCCCATCCCAAAGCCTCCATGTGGTACAGATCCAAATCGACGGAGGTCCAGATACCTGATTTTGAAAAGACAATCATCACCTATAGATGCTGTATTGTATCAGATGTCATGATAGAATTTTACATTTCAAAAATATTTTGCAGCCATTTGTTACCATCTACATAATTTTTTTAAAATGTTTATTTATTTTGAGACAGAGAGAGAGAGAGAGAGAGAGAGAGAGAGAGAGAGAGAATGAATCCCAAGCAGGTTCCGTGCTGTCAGAGCAGAGCCCAACATGAGACTTGATCTCACAAACTATGAGATCATGACCTGAGCTGAAATCAAGAGTTTGGTACTCAATCAACTGAGCCACCCAGGCACCATGATCTACACCACAGTAGTAAACAAATCTTTTCCCTCCAAAGACAGGTGAAGAACAAGTTATAATGAGCTGTCCAAGGTAACTCAAATAGCATTCCTGTCATGCATTCATAGGCTTTGGTCACTTGATCCTTTTTAAGTTATTTATGTACTTATATGCAGAAAATTTGCCTCATGAGGCTACAGAAAATGTTCTAATAACTTTATTAATTTTCTTGAAAATATATTCTTCTTCTATTTTTTAGTTTGTTAATGCTTTTTTTTTCCTACTAAAATCATGTTGTTCAATACAGAGAGAAGAGTGAAGAGTTTTGCCTGATAGGTTATAAAATGATACCCTCTGTATTAGATTGTAAGCTCTATTAAGAACAGGAACTGTGCCTTATTCAACCATTTTATCTCTACGTCTGCTCTGGAGAAGATGCTTCCTCCATGAAGATTTGTTGTCTGAAGGCACAAAAATATACTCTTGAACGCTAGAGTGAAATTTCCAGTCCTGTGCTTCAAACCTAGTATAGTATGTCCAAATCCATTTTTCTGGAAGGCTAGATAGCCTGCAAAACCTATCTATACTAATTCTATTCCCATTTAAAATCATGTGGCTAGAAAATGGTACGGCCATGATTCAAACTCAGATTTCAATACACCGGCTTGTCATAAATTTATTTTAGGAAAGGAAGGAGGAGGAAGACTTTATAGGTATTTTTATTATGTCATTTGGTGGGGGATTTCTTTATAGCTTCTTGAATGATTTGTAAAATCACTTCCAGAATAAAACTTAAGTGCCATAGCCGGTAGTCATTTGGATCCTCAAGAATAAAGACGATTACCTAATTTACCCACTATCAGTAATAATGACCACATGTATTGGTATTTTAGGCAATTAAGATTGAATATGGATCTTTCTAAAAGAGGAATTGCAACTGGGTGAGTTACCACCAAGTGAGGGATCAATGAACAGGAGTATCTAGTATAAAACTTCAGACCAGTAAGAACTATCAGGAATAATGGAAACAAGCACAATCTTGAGTAAATGAAATGTTTGGTAGCTGAATTAACTTCAAGTTTCCAAGGCATGGGGGCAGGGCATACTTTGATATACTGAGAAAATGAGATGAAAGGCCTATCAAGCCACCTGCCACAAACACCTGCAGGATCTGGGCTGGCTGCTAAAAGTCCAGCAATAGTTTCAGCTGGCTCTAAATTTCTCATACATCGATGTCAAAACACTGGCATAAATGGCTGGAAACTGAATTCAGCAGATGGATTTAGTCTGTAGCATTTTTCTTGCCCTTGCTTTGATATATAGAAAAATCCACTTCTAAAAAACAAGTTTTCGAAGGAATATGTATTTGTTAGATTGTTGTTAAACTGATTCTACGGCAGCCAGGTTACAGAAGAGATGGCACAAAAATTTGTGGAACTAGTTACAGATGTTATTTGCATATGGCACGGAGAAATAGGAAGTGAGTAAAATCTTTAGACACCTGGGGTGGTTACTCACAATGTAGTGGAACACGAGCAGAGATCGCAGACTTGAAGATTTCTAAAATCCCTTCTACCTTTAAAATACTGTGATTGCCAGATAAAAGGAAGCAGAGTAGAATAACAGAGATTTGTATTTAGAGATCTTAAGAGTTTGAAAACTTTAGCTGGGACAAGAATAGTACTGAAATGAGTAAGACCAGAAAGGCCTACACTTATTTAACAAACAATTAAAATTTGTATTTAGCTAGTTTTTGCATACTATGAAGATTATCTTGTAGACAGACAAAAACAGGCAAAACGCATAAGCTTGCTCAGTCAGGGGGCTCATCTACCTCATAGCGAGACTGAGAACAAAGGAAAGGGGAAAGGAAACTAGCTTTTACTGAGGTTCTATTCTAGGTAGATACTTACCCTATATTATTTTATTTCGTCCTCACAATAATCCTCTTAAGTTGATATTATCATCCCATTTCAGAGCCAAGAAAACCAAGACTCAGAGAGATTAAGTATGTCTAAAGTCACTATTGGTACCGAGAACAAACTGAGGGTTGATGGGGGGTGGGAGGGAGGGGAGGGTGGGTGATGGGTATTGAGGAGGGCACCTTTTGGGATGAGCATTGGGTGTTGTATGGAAACCAATTTGACAATAAACTTCATATATTGAAAAAATAAAAAATAAGAAAGTCACTATTGGTAAATAATAAGGCATTTAAGGGTCATGACCTGCACATCATTTTAGGCTTCTGCCCTTCTGTAATCTAGGTATTTCAAAAGGCAAGTGTACAATTTGACCCTTCCTTCTCCTGAGGACAGCAGAAGAATTAATAATATTGTTGGTATTATTACACCAAGATCCTGAAGGAAAGCTACTATATAAAAATATAAGTACATAATTTGTATGTATTCAAAAGTACTTGAAGAAAGGGTTTGCAGAAAGAAAACCAGAGCAATTCTGGAGAAGTAAATGTATGAATGCAGACAAGTGCTCTTTCCTACGCAGCACAGATTTCTGCAGACTTTAGGGATCACTTAGCTCAAACTCTAATTTCACACACAGAGAAACTGAAGCATAATGGTTAGGAAAAAAGCCCCAGCTCCATGTTTCTAACTGTGTGCTCATGGTTAAGTTAGTTAATATCTCTAGACCTTAGGTCTGGAGGGGTAATAAAAAGGAGATAAGAATAGTAACCAACTCGTACGGTGTTATGATAATTACATAAGAAAATATACATTAAAATTTTAACACAGTTATCCAGCAGCACCCAATAAGTAATAAATAAACGGCAGCCACTATCATTACTATTTTTCCAGGATTCAAAGACAATAAATAATCTGAGAACTGAACTATTCATTTTTCTTAACAATGTTTCACAGTGCCTTGGGAATACACGTAAAACTTGTGTAACAATCAGACCAAACAGCTATAATAAGAATGATTAAGGGTCACATTCTTACCATTGGTAGGCTTCCGTTAGTCCTGATCTGTAAGAGGAAAATAACAAAATTCTTTCAGAGAATGGCAAGAAGATAAAGATACTAACCACCAAACATTTATTCTGGGTAGTATGCAAAGTGCTCTTTATAAAGAAGTATACACAAAAACCTGTGCTCTCAAAGAACATGCAATATAGTTGAGAAGCTGAACCTTTAATATGGTAAGAAAGCTAATGTATCCAATAGTCTAAGGTGTTATCAAGTGAGTGGCAGAGACAACAAATGCTATAGGAAGTATAGTCCAGAGCCCAAAAGAAGGGGTCCATGTCAGATGAGCTTACTGTCCTGTGACATAAGAAAAGCACCATAATTATGGGTGCTGGGAGGCACACAGAAGGAACACAAAGACACAACTTTCATTCTGTAACATTGAAATAATAATATAGATTCTGCCTCCAGAATATGGTTGAAAATTGTTTTCTGGCCAATTTGAAAAACGCTAATAAAGTTTTAAGCTCTTAGTACTCATGAAAATTAATTTCAGCCCTTTAAAGCTTGGCTGGCTCGGTTGGTGGAGTGTGCGACTCTTGACATCGGTGTAGTTAAGTCTGAGACTCACGTTGGGTGTACAGATTACTTAAAAATAAAATCTTAAAAAAAATTAATTTCAGCTTTTTAAAAAAATGTTTGGGATCACAGTGCATCTGAAGTGATAAAGACTATGAAAAAACCAGATATACAGAAAACATGAACAGAAGTCACAGATATATCCCTAAGATAGGGAAACACATATAACCATTTCATTAGGAAAGATAAATTTGGATATAATCAGATATTAGGTAAACATGTAATGTTATGAGGAAAGGTTTCCTGAAGGAAGGAAGCAAGCAAAGAAAACAGACCAATTAATCTTTCAACAGATGAGGTTTCTTGCCATGTGTGATTTTTATTGTGCTTAAAAAAAACCCAGAGAATCTTAAAATTCTTTCCATCTAAGGAGTTTGACCTTTACTTCAATTCCACAATTTTCCCAGGACTTTCTAACATTATAGTAGTAAGGAATTAGGGGCCGAACTAACAAAAAAGAAGCCTCCCAGAACATATTTATTCCCTTTCTTCTGGACCCTGACCAAATAGAGCAGTTCAAATGATTGGGATTACAAAACCAAGTTACCTAACAGATTTATAGGTTGGGATCTTGGAAAAAACATCAACTTTTTAAGCATTTCTCCACTAGGAAAAGAAGAACTTATAAATGGCTAATTTTACAGGATATTTTCAAAGTATTATGGCTTTTCCAGGTTACTCTGAAACCCAGTATTATCTGGAGAGTAGGAGAGTGGGATTAAGCCTTCAGCATGGGAAAAACTTTTTTTTTTTTTTAAAGTCTGGCACAGCAAAAGTGGAAACCATGGAAAACAGAAGTTTATAACCTTGGTTAGTTTAGGAAGTCATTGTGGTTTGTTGGCAAACCACGCATGCATAGGAGTGGTAGTTCAATTAGAAACACAATTCTCTACTTCTCATCTCCAAAACATTTTCTGCATTTTATGGA
This sequence comes from Panthera uncia, assembly GCF_023721935.1. Taxonomy (NCBI): domain Eukaryota; kingdom Metazoa; phylum Chordata; class Mammalia; order Carnivora; family Felidae; genus Panthera; species Panthera uncia. Next base: position 58,986,485 of record NC_064808.1, read on the forward strand.
TTAATTTCTAGGTCTCAAACAGCAAGTTAAAATAAGTTATTCAAATAGCTTAATCAAGACCCTTACATAGCAGAAAACCCAAGGAAGGGAAAACTGCTTATTCTAAATGTTAGTTTAGTGGATATTTTTAGTATCTTTCTTTCTCCAGCTTTATCCTTTCTCTGGTTCAGAGTCTGTCTTTATGTCCCTATAGGAGTCTTTGTTTATGTCCCCAATCATAATTTAGAGTAAATAAAAAAGTACACAGAGAAGAGAAAAAATGAAGGACAAGCTTTAAGGTTGGCTTCTATCATTAACTTTTAAAAAAGCAATTTCTGGGGTGCCTGGGTGGCTCAGTGCTTAAGCGTCTGACTCTTGATTTGAGCTCAGGACATGATCAAATAATTCATGGGATGGAGCCCCGTGTCGGGTTGTGCGCTGACAGTGTGGAGCCTGCTTGGGATTGTCTCTCCCTCTTTCTCTCTGCCCCTCTCTCACTCGTGCTCTCTCTCCCAAAATAAATCAATGAACATTAAAAAAAAAATTTTTAAGCGATTTCCATAGGGAGAGATACATACAAATTAGTGGACAAGTAACACTATGGCCTTATTTCACATAACAGTTCCAATCTTTAAGACAGGGAAACTCAGAGAAGTCACATAACAACTTGCTCAAGGCCACAAAGAATCTGAGATCCAGGTCAGTCAGGCGCTGAGGCTCATTCACTCTTCTCTGTTACTTTGCCAAGACTGCCTCATCATCAATTTCTGAACTTTGTTTCTTTTAGGTCTGATCATTACCTGGCCAGTCGCTGCTCTAAGAAATGGTACCGTTCCTCTCTGAGGCTTCCTCCAAAGAGCTCTCCAACTCCAGGAACCAGAAGATCAACAGCAGCAACCTAAAAAGGAAAAAACTATAAACAATCTCACACATTCAGAGGATTCCAACAATTGTCAGCTTCTCAAGCAAGTGGAACTTTTAACATTTTGGCGACTGGCTATTTAACTGCTTACCAGAATATTATTTATGTTATCTGTTGACATGGTTTCAAAATCAAATTTTTAATATAATCTTTAGAATAAATGATACAGAAATTGCGGACAGTTACCTCTCCTTTCTTGCACCATGTATACAATGTATTTAAATGTGTTTTCTTCACAAATGTGGTATATTAATTATAAAAAATGTCACAAAAAATGTGGCAAGTATTAAAAATTATGAGATATTAAAAATCACCTATCACCATGCAGAATAAATTGCATTTTTTGTTTTTAGATGTTGTATTCTTTATTTTGAAAATCAGGCTAGGGAAAGTCCCACTTTGCCAGGGAGGGGTAGATCAAGCCCTGTGTAGGGCTCTGTGTTGACAATGCGGAGCCTGCTTGGGATTCTGTCTCTCCCTCTCTCTGCCCTTCCCCTATTCTCTCTCAAAATGAATAAAATAAACTTAAAAAAAAAAAGAAGTTATCAGTTTTTATTTAACTGCTTTTTTGTTGTTGAATATTTTGGTGTGTGTTGTTTGTTTTCTCTTTAATAATTTGACAATGAAGATTTTTCTTTAATTTGTAGTATTTTGGTAGGACTTGTAAAATATGTTCTGATTATTATTTTTAGTGTTTATTTCTTGAGAGAGAGAGAGAGAGAAAGAGACAGAGTGTGAGCAGAGGAGGGGCAGAGAGAGAGGGAGACACAGAATCTGAAGCAGGCTCCAGGCTCCAAGCTGTCAGCACAGAGCCCCACGTGGGGCTTAAACTCACGAACTGCGAGATCATGACCTGAGCTGAAGTCAGACGCTTAACTGACTGAGCCACCCAGGCGCCCCCGATTATTATTTTTTTAACGTTTGTTTATTTATTTTGAGAGAGATCAAGCAGGGAAGGGAAAGATAGAGAGGCAGGGAGAGACAGAATCCCAAGCAGGCTCTATGCTGTTGGCGCAGAGCCCAGCGTGGGGCTTGATCTCATGAACCATGAGATCGTGACCTGAGCAGAAATCAAGAGGTGGGCGCTTAACTGATGGAGCCATCCAGGGGCCCCAAAAATGTTCCAATGATTAACCAAAGAAGTAAAAACTGAAACAATGAGATAGCATTTTAGAGTTATCAAAATGTGAAGGCAAAAAACCAACATAAACAGCATGGATTAGAAGATACATGAGCCACTACTCTCCCACGACTGACAAAACCTTTCTGGTCAGCAACTTGGGAGAAGATAATCAAAAGCCTTAAACATCCATATGCTGTGACCTGGCAATGGCAGTTCTAGGAACTAGTCCTAACAAAATAATCAGAGATGCAAAAAAAACCAAACAACAAAAAGCAAAAAACGATAAACAGGAAAAAAAGAAAAAAAACAGAAAAGATTACTGCATAGAGTATTTGTTGTGATATTACTTACAATAACAAAATTTTGTTCAAGCATATGTCAATAGGAGATGACAGTTAGATAAATCTTAGACACAGAAAGAAAAATAGATTGGCATCTAAAATAATGAGATGTTAATTATGCTGCCACTGTCATTTCTTCTTTTCTCTGTCTGGTATTTTATTTTCTACAATGAGGATGTATTACACTTTTGTGTTAAGAAAATAACAGAAAACTTTTAATAGGGGAAAATGGTAGCTTCATATTTTAATTTGTATTTCTTTATTTACTAGTAATACTTAATTTTTGAGAATGTTTATTTGCTATCTATATTATTTTGGGATCTGGTAATTCTTTTTTGTGGGGCAGGTAAGCATTATTAACACCAAGAATCTAAAGGCACAAAACTAAAAAAGGATGCAACAAATGAAAGATTAGGAACTCATAAAACACATTTTATTTATTTATTTATTTAAAAAAATTTTTTTAAATTTTTTATTTATTTTTGTGAGAGAGAGAGAGAGAGAGAGACAGACAGACAGACAGACAGAGTGCAAGCAGGGGAGGGGCAGAGAGAGGAAGACACAGAATCTGAAGCAGGCTCCAGGCTCTGAGCTGTTAGCACAGAGCCCAACGCGGGGCTCAAACCCACAAACCAAGAAATCATGACCTGAGCCGAAGTCAGATACTTAACCAAATGAGCCACCCAGGTGCCCCACATAAAGCATATTTTAATCTTCAATTATTATTATTATTTTTAAAGTAAACTCTACACTCAACTGGGGCTTGAACTCACAACCCCAAGGTCAAGAGTCACATGCTCTAACAACTTAGCCAGCCAGGCGCCCCTCACATTGTAATCTTTAAATGCCATATTATAGTATAAACTCTTTTCTTAAATTCTACCTCATTGTATTATTAAGCCATCACCCTGTTCTGATTTCAGAACTTTATTTTTTCTTCTAAGTAGGCTTCACACCCAGCATGGAGCCCATGACTCCTAGATCAAGACCTGAGCTGAGATCAAGAATTGGATGCTTAACTGACTGACCAACCCATGTGCCCCTGATTTCAGAACTTTTGACTGAGATATCCTTTATAAATAACTGAGATTAATAAAGAATGTAATAATTCAAGAATGTGCTCCAAATACTGTATGTCTCATCCTCATTATTATCGTTAAAGGAGAAAAACATCAGGTATAATTTTCTTCACTTGGCTGAATTAGAATGAGAAAGAACAGAAATTCACTAATGGCTTCTACTTTTACTAAATTTCTTACCACTCAATAAGCTGGTGGGAAGACAAACAGATTTTGTCACACTACCACTGCTTATTGACCACATTTTAGTAATTCTTCTGTGAACTTGGGGGGAGTACAATGACCAAGCAGGTAATTCAGAATGTGGATTTGGTGACTCAGACGCGATGACAGGTAATGAAACACAGTTTTGGACAGGTGGACAAGACAGCCTTAGAGTAAATTGTCATGGGCTATATAGTTAATAGAGTTGGACTCCAATCAGAACCCTGCAGTTGCCCTTCCTATTCGCAGAGAAAGGGGAAGTTTCAAGGGAGTTTTTACGGCCACTGAAGGACTGGCATCTTTATTTCTTAGTATCTTGCCTTTGGACATGGCTAAAATATCCTATAAGTTGAGACATGTGTTCAAAAATTTAACTTTATTTTTTAGGTTTATTTATTTGAGAGAAAGAGAAAGAGCAGGGGAGGGGCAGAGAGAGTAAGAGCAGGGGAGGGGCAGTGATAGAGGGCTAGAGAGAGGGAATCTCAAGCAGGCTCTGTGCTGTCAGCATGGAGCCCGACATGAGGCTCAAACCCACAAACCATGAGATCATGACCTGGGCCGAAACTGAGTCGGATGCTTAACCAACTAGGCCATCCAGGTACCTCCCCCAAATCTGTTAACTTTAGTACATTGTTTTAAATTTAGACTTATAAGCAATCAAGATTAGAAAAGAATAGACAACCAAGTGGTTCTCTGGTCTTTGCTTTAAAATATTTAAAGACTGAAAACCACTACCCTTGAAATATAGCATTCCATCTTTGGGTAGTTCTGACTACTAACAAGGGACAGGTGTATCTAAAATCTATCATTTCGAAGGATTTTATTTTTTAAGTTTATTTATTTATTTTGAGAGCATGAGTGTGTGCATGTGTGCACGTGAGTGGGGGAGGGGCAGAGAGGGAAAGAGAGAATCCCAAGCAGGCTCTGTGCTGGCAGCATGGAGTCCAATGTGGGGGCCGATCTCCCGATGAGATCATGACCTGAGCCAAAACCAAAACTCAGAAGCTCAACTAATTGAACCACCCAGGTATCTCTGCAAGGTTTTGAAGTTGAGGCAATTCCAAGCCACAAAGGTAAGCAGTAACTTCTTCTGGTACTTTTGGTATAGGCAAAGCTTTAAAAGCCAGAGCTATAAAGGTCCACTGCCTCAAAAAAAAAAAAAAAAAAAAAAAAAAAAAGATGCCGGAGAATCAGCTATCATGGAAGAACAAGAAATAATAGTCCAGCTGGGGCTGGTGGCCAATGATGAGGGAAGGAGTTGTTCTGCTTTCTCTATCCATTCATAAGAATCAAACAAGAAACTCATTTCCTGCTTGGTCTTACTGCTAATGCAACTAAAACAAGTAAAAAAAAAACAAAAAAAAAAAACTTTGTAAATCTTAGCACTTTCTGTGAGTCTCAATTATGTTAATTTTGAACCTTAGTTTTTTTCAATATTATTTTCAGAGGATATCTGGGTGGCTCAGTCAGTTGAGCGTCCGACTTCAACTCAGGTCATGATATCTCAGTTTGTGAGTTCCAGCACTACGTCGGGTTCTGTGCTGACGACAGCTCGGAGCCTGGAGCCTGCTGCTGATTCTGTGTCTCCCTCTCTCTCTACCCCTCCCCCCACTCATGTTCTGTCTCTCTTTCTCTCAAGAATAAATAAACATTAAAAAATTTAAAAAATATATATTATTTTTAGAGGACCATGAAAGACGCATATTTATCTTTGATTAAAAACCTCCTTTAATATTTGAGTTCACTGGAGAAACCATACTGGTTTTAGACCTTTCTGTTTAATTTTTGCTTATCTAGAATATTTGCAACTGCACAGTAATAGTTGTAGAAGTGGTAGCTTCTGAATCTTTTGAACCACCTTCAAAATCTTATGCCATAGTACAATATCTACATTTCCCCCCCTGGATTTCTTTAAACCTGTCTTCCTAATAAAGAAGGCATCCAACTGGTTAAGCCCAGTTATTTCCACATTAGCTATTATAAAATTAATGTGGTAGTTGCTGTATTAGTCAGGACAGGTTAGATTATGCTAATAACCTAGTAATAAACAATCCCAGAAGTGTACAACAGGGCTTCTCAGTCTCAGCATTAGTGATATTTTTGGCCAGATAATTGTGTTGTGAGGGTCTGTCCTGTGCGTTGTGGTATATTTACAGCATACCTGCCCTCTCTCCACCAGATGCCAGTTGCACTGCCCTAGTTCTGACAACCAGAAATGTTGCCAGACATTGCTAAATGTCTCCTGCATGGGAGTAGGGGGTTGGGGGTAGGGAGACGAAACAGAATAACACCTGACTGAGAACCAATGCTTTACAACAGTGAATTGGTTTTTTAAAACTTATGCTACATGTCCATCCTGGCTTGAAGCTGATTTAAAAAAAAAAAAAAAAAAAAAAAGTCCTTTTTATGAGGTATTGCTGACTGGGCAGATGGAAAAAAAGCACAGACAACTATGTATGAAAGCATTTGTTGAGGAGTAATGCATGTAGATCACGTTTGCTCACTATTCTTTGGCCAATACAAGTCACATAACTCATGCTGATGGAGCAGGGAAGTACAATCTCGGGAGAAGTGGCAACTACTTATGTACATTAGAAAAGTTTACCTTGTTTCCTCCCCTCTCCCTCACCTTCCACTTCCACTCTCCCAACCAAATCCTCATTGTTAGCTATAATTAAGGTCAGAATAGCAGTTCTCCTATTTTCTTCCACTCTACTCTGGGAGAGGAACGTATCAAGCAAAAGGAAAGAACTTACCAGAATAGGAAAGAACTTAACAAAATAGCCTATTTTAATTGAATAAAAATTTTAGAAGACCTCTGGATCAAGTCCCATATCACTCCTAATTTTGTGACATGAAGGGAATACATACATCATCTATGTCCATTCTTTGGATGGTCTGAAAATTCACACCTCCAGGTGGATGAATTTCACGTTATGTTTTCTTGACAAAGAGTAAAGCTGCTTCTCCTCTTAAGACAGATGTACCTTTTGAGTAAGGCATTCCTTCACAATGCCTTGTGGATGTTCCAAGACCAGAGGGTACCGTTTCTTTTTTATCAAGGACAGATTCATCTCTTTGTAAAGAAAGGTCCACAAAGGCCTTGTTTTCTCTTCTTCCTCCATATAACCTTCTTCCCTTCTCTTCTTCTATATGCTTAGTTTCCTTTTGACCCTGTCAGATTATTATACTTCCTGCTTTCCTTTTATCATGATATCCTCCCATCTCTCTAAGAGATTCTACACACTTTCTGAGAAGATGTAATAGAGCAAAGTATTCCTCAACTATAAACAAAGACATTTACATTTGGTATACACACAGCTGCACTTTCTTCTGATATGATATAAAAAATACTGCATTCCCTAAAGATTACTAACACAACCCCTTCAAATTTCCATACCTTTTAGTTAGGGTTGAGGTTCCCGGAAGGATTCTTCTATCTTGTATCTCCCCCTGGTAACTACTGAGCTAATTACTATAGAAACTAGGGTCTTTCCAGGGATCTAGTGGAGGTAAAGGGAACATACAGATATAATATAAATCATGACATAAAGGTGCACAAATTGTAAAACATGGAGGGAATCACACAAATTCCTTAAGAACTAATGAGAAAAACTTGGCTGTGTGTTTGCCAAGTGAAGAGTGGTAGGGGGTTAGAGTGCAAACAGGCTGGAAACAAGCAAGTTGCCTAGAACATTAGCTGGTGATTACAATTTGCCCTTATGGGCTGGCATGTCTGTGGTTTATGGGAGACTGAGGCTCGCTTACAGAGCTAGGGCCAAGCAATCCTGCCCTTCATTAGGGAAAGTGAAAATTAGGCTACAAAGTAGAAAGTCCTCTTAATTCACCAATTTGACCAAATGTGAGCACTTCTGTTCCTATGCACCTTCGGCAGACTTGAAAGAAGTGGAAAGATTTTAGTTCTGCTGAACTTTCACTCTCCTACATGATAAGTAACAATGAAGGCTACAAATAATTGTACTACATTCTTCGCTAACTTCCTTAGTCCAAAACAAAACTTATTCCACTTTGGACACATCTTCTAGGCCAGAATGCTGCTGGACACATCCTCCTCCACTGTACGTGAGTTTTTATTTGGTTTAAGTCCCACAGCTGCGGTGGCACACTGTCTAGAAATAGTTTGTGCTGGTGTTCAAGCTCCACAAGCCCTGGTCTCTATTTATGATACTCCCTTTGACTCTTACTCTTTGATTTCAATCAATATACTGAAAATAAAATGCAGACCTTGAATTAAAAAACAAACAGGCTAGACAGGAATAAGGTCTTTAATACATTACCTTTTCTATGCTAATTTCGGGGGGGGGTAGTTTAATATCCCTTCCTCTGCTACCTTTCTTCCTACCTCAGTATTTTTAACTATTAATGAAAAACACAAATTGAACACCTCCCTATTCAGTTTCTCATAGGCTGCTACCAACAATGGAGGAACATTACGTATTATTATCAAGAGAAGAAGAATGTTCCACAAACCACAGGAAACCTGTTTGTGGTTTCAGCCTCTATGAACTTTTGTTCTCACTGCTGACAGACAGTATTGTGCCCTAAAAACAAAGAGGCACAGGTAGGAAAGAGAGCCTTCCAGATGAGATGGTGTAAAGATTCAAATGGGCTGCAGGTAGCAATGGCCAAAAATGGACTTTGCCTAGTAAATGGCTAGCTGGTCTGGGAGCATTTTAGACGGAATAAAATGCATACTTTCAACTTTGACATAAATGCCGTGGATAGTCATTAGTCCTAGATATGAGAAAAATTAGCCATTCCCTTCATTGATATTTTTGTTGGTTTGATGGAGGTTGGTTAATTAGCAACAGCCAGGGGAATTCATTAGATATCCTTTGGTTGACTATTATTCCTTCCAAGTCAACTTCACAGTATGTACTTTACTGAATGCCCACTAATGCTTAAGTTTTTATGATTTGCTAAGTAATACTGATACAATTTAAAAAATTAGAACATTACCTGGTGATCTTGGCATCTCACCAGGGACTGCTGGGCAGTTACCTTCTCCTGATCACAATGGCTGGAATGAAAAGATCCTCTTCTCTGCAAAGCCATTTCCCTAACTGAATACTTGGCACTGGTCTTTGGAGGACTTACTTAGGGACCCAGACCCAGGGAAATATAGCACTTTGCCTGTTTGATTCATTTTATTTAGGCCCATGATCTGTGTCCTTCAAATTAGCAAATATATTTACTAATTTACAAGTTATTCTTATATATCCAAGTGGGGAAAAACTTATGCTACTTGAAAACAGATAATCTTAAAGCTGTTTAGTACAGTGGAGTCATCTAATCCAATTCTCTGATTTTACAGACGGAGAAAGTGAGGCTCAGAGACTGGACAGACTTGACTGAGGTCATATAGCTAACTAGTAAGATAGCTGGATTTCAAGCCCGGCACTATTAACTCCTTAGTCCAGTGTACTTTTCATTATAATAATAGTGCCTATCTTCATTTTTCGTTTTTTGGAGGGGGTGGGGAAGGGGTGAAAAGAAAGAAAAAGGAACAACAGCCGGAAAAATACACAATTGTACTATTTATGACCTCTGGTCAAATGTTACAGATGCAGGTTAAATGTTTCTCTACCCTTCTCTTTTGATTCCCCAGGGACGGCACCTATGAAACATGTCTGTCTGAATTTTTTACATTGCATTGTACCCATTGCAGAAACTCTTGCAACCCTGCCCACAACCTGTTATTATAGCCCAACTAAAAGAAACACAGAACTTAGTTATTTGGCCCAAAGCCTGTTCATTCACCATTGAAAAAAATAAAGTCGGGATGAAAGCAGGTACCCTACACAAGTGGGTTGAAATCTAGGATGTTAATAAATCAATGTTATAATCTATGTCTAATATATATATATAGTTTAACTACATTATGCTTTAATAATTTAGCTCTGAGAAGCTATATATTACAGTACTGTCTAAATTATATGAGGACACTAAAATACCATTATAATACTTTCAGTTTTCACACTGTGAGACCACATTATTAGAGAGACTTGTCATAAGGGAAGAAATGTTTGTGACTGCAGTCTATCAGAGAATGGCTTTTTAAAGAAACTTGTGTGAGAGCATGTTTGATGTTGCAAAACACATTATTTTAACATTACTGTGCTTTATCATAATAAAGACTGTATCAAAATTTAGAAGGAAAGGGAGCTTTGCACTTACTGACTACCTGCCACCCCAAACACTGTGCTAGATATTTTTCTTAGATTATCTAATTTAATCTTCACAAGGCTGGAATAAGATTATCATCTTATTTTTTATGGATGGGGAAACTAAGATTCAAAGAAATTAGGTGGTTTATTTAAGATCACATGGCCTATAACACACAGACCTGGGACTTGAACCTAAGAGTGATTCTAAAGCCAATGGACTTTCTTTTATACAATATGTCACCGTCACTCTAGAGGTTTAGAGAAAAGCTGTTCTTTGGCTTCCCAGAAGTTTCCTCAGCAAATGAAGTCACTCACTCACTACTTCTCCACTGTGTGTCTACAACTGTGTTGGGGTCAATTCATCCATCTGTCCAATACCCAATCTATCACCAAATAGGTATCAAGTGCCTGTGACGCTCCAGGCATTATGCTAGGTCCTACGGATACAACGAAGAGTGAAAAGGAGGTCCATGAGTCCTGTGGCATAGAGAAGAGTCGTTAATTAAACAGTCATAAAAACAAATGTAAAATTACAACTGTGTTAAGGATTATGATGAATTAAGAGTTAGTAGCTCTGGGGCGCCTGGGTGGCTCAGTCGGTTGAGTGTCCGACTTCGGCTCAGGTCATAATCTCATGGTTTGTGAGTCTGAGCCCCGCATCCAGCTCTGTGCAGACAGCTCGGAGCCTGGAGCCTGCTTCAGATTCTGTGTCTCCTTCTCTCTCTGCCCCTCCCTTGCTTGTGTGCTCGCTCTCTCTCTCTCTCTCAAAAATAAATGTAAAAAAAAATTAAAAAGAAAAAAGAAGAGTTAGTAGCTCTGGGTCTGAAATTTAATCTGGTACCATTGTAGTGTCTAACAGTGGTCTCTGACTCAGTCTGGAGGGTCATGGAAGGTTTCTCTGGGGAAATGATGACTGAATAGAGATTTGGAGAAATAGCAAAATTACTTAGGTAAAGAAAATTGTTCTAGATTGAGGGAACACTGTGCAAAGATACCATGATGAGAGAAAGCAGTACATGTCTGAAGACATGGAAGGGTGATGTGAATGTAGCAGAAATAGCAAAGGGGAGCAGCATAGTACATCAGGCAAGAGAGACAGGAGCAGCCAGATGATACTGGGGCCTAGGGGCCAAAGAAAGGATTCTGACTTTGGTACAAAAAGCAACGGGAGGCCACTGAATGGTTTTAAGAGGGGAGATAACATGACCAGATTCACATTTTCTAAAAGCCTACACTGAAGTGGGGAGAAATGACTCAGAGGAGGAAAAAGCGGACACAGGAGGACCAGTCAGGAAGCTTCTGAAATAAACCAGGCAAGAGATGATGGTACCTTAATCTAAAAAGGTAAAAGTGGAAATGAGGAGAAGCGGATGGATTTGAGATTTATTTAAAAGTATAAAAATGACAACTTCATAACAGCTTGAATATGGGAAGTGAGGAAGATTTCAAAGACGAGGCTGGTACATGGCTTGCTTAGATGGCAGGGAACATTGAAAGAAAGTCAAATTTGGTGGGAGGAGGGGAGAAGGGTAGAAATCGTGGGTAAGTTTTAGATTTGCTGAGATGCCTCTGAGATATATAAATGGCAGTAAGAGCTCAGAGCAGAAGTATGGATTAGAGACAGGACTGTCTGAGTTGTCTGAAAATAAATATTAAGCTGTGAGTACAGATGAAATCACCCGAGGAGAAAAAAGATCTATGATGGAGCCCTGAGGAATCCCATCATCCACTGGATCGATGGAAGAGGACAAACCTATAGAAGAGACTGAGAAAGAATAAACCACTGAGAACAGAGGAAAACTGGGAGAATGCAATGTCACAGGAGCCAAGGGAGGAGAAAAATTTCAAAATAAGAAAGCCATTAGTGCTGAGTAATGCCGAGAGGTAAAGTAAAAATTAAGACTTTTAAAGTCTGTGGATTTAATAACATGACAGTTATTACTGACCCTAGAAAGAGCTGCTTCAGTGGTACGACAGGTGTGGAAGTCACAGTAGAGGGAATGAAGAATGAGTAGTAGAAGCCACGGTGGCTATAAGAAACTTATTCCCATCCTGAGAAGAGTTTCATTTGAGAAAGGAAAACCAATACAGAGAGTACAAAAAATAGACACAATGTTACCAGTTTTACTAATTCTTTACATGCTACAGAAATTCAGAAGAGGAAGGCTCAAGGTGACTGGGTAACCCAGGATAGTCTATAAAGTGGCAAAGTTATTAATTAAAAAACTTTGAATTGATTTTTAAATCATTGAAGTATAGTTGACATACAATGTATAAGTTTCAGGTGGACAACAGTGACTCAACAATGAAATGCATTACTCAATGCCCACCACAACAAGTGTAGTCACCAGCTGTCACCATGCCACATTATTATTATAATAGAGAGGAGTATTTAAGAAGTGCACAACTGAATGTCTGAGAAGTGCTGAATGTCAGGAAGTGACATGCAAACACTACATGGCGTGTGTATGGGGGTGGGGGGAGCGGCGAGGTGGAAGCAGGATGGGATAGAGTGATAAAAAAGCCAACACATATGGACGCAGTTCTGTTTTGTGACGTAGGCTCAATACTGAATTTTTTAGGACTGGGTAATCTATGTCCTAGTCTCTCCTATTTTTTGCTGCTGACCTGTGGGCCAATTCCTCTCGCATAATCAATTATACCAGAAGGTTGGTAGGGAGAAGAGAAAATAAGAATCATAAATCAACTGTGTGCTCACTGGTTTTGGATAACGTTGTGTGAAAAGGTGGGATGCGTAAAATCAATGTAATTTTATATTTATGGCTTTGAGGTAGTATGACAGAGTAGGAAAGAACACAGACTTCAGAGCCAGAGGGAGTCAGATCTGATCACCAACTCTGTCATTCGCTGCCTATGCAGGCATGGGAAGTGCAATTGATGTCCCTGAACCCCAGCTTCTCATCTGTAAAATGGGAGAAATAAGTTTCTTGGCAAGTTAGAGATGAGATGTAGTGTCACCTGATAGGAATCTATTAATCGATGGCTAATGCTATTTTACTAATACTATAATATATAGAGAAAGCAGGTAATACATTCAAATAGAGAACCTTGTATTCCTAAGATGAAGGCATTTTATTTACTGGTGGGCCCTGATCTAATTTTTCTATTGGTATTTATCTAGAGACAAGTGAAAAGCCCCAGATAGCAAAGTTTAGGTCTTAGACCTTTTGTGAGGTAAACATAATTTATTTGTCTCACAGACTTTTACCATTAATGATATTCAGTATTTAACTATTCAGTAAGTATTTAAAGATTAAAATATATTCTTATTTTATATTACGGCTAATTTTGTTAGAGTGGGATAAAGACACAAAAAAAAAAAAAAAAAAAAAGAAAAAAAGGAAAAAGTAAACCAGAAGAATAAAAAAGCAATGAAAGTTAAGGGTGAAAAAAGGACAGAGCACAGGAGAGGCAAAAGCAGAGAAAGAGACAGAGAAAAGACAGAGAAGAGACAGTCAGAAGAGGAGTGACAGGAGAATCTGCCCGGCCCCCTCGGATCCCTCCAGATTCAGCCTCACCATTTCTGTATGACAGCCAAACCAAAGCACTCTGAGCCTCCTGCTCTGCCAAGGAAGCTCTTCCTTCGCCTCATCATACCACTGCTTTCCTTTCTTACCCGCATCCCTCCGCCCCTCAGTCTCCTTATCGGTATTTTACGTGACAGTAGACCTGCCAGTGTTCAACACTGCTCTGGGCCACTTCCTCTCAATTACTTAAAAAAACAAAAGAAAACAAAAAAACACATTTACATTTGCATCTGCTAAACTAAGAAGGACATAACGCGACAGAGAGGAGGAAATATGTTTATAGAACACTGAGATCTTCCGTAGGAACGCTTTTTTTTAGAGGTGCTTTGAGAAATGTTATTACTTTAAGACATGTCAAGTGATGGATATAATTTTGTAAAATATGCCAAGAGATAAATGAAATTAAATCAAGGGAAAAGCCCAGACTCTGAGATGACCAACCCTGATTTACTTAGTGATCTTTCTTACTGTGTGCTGAGGGCCATCTTCATTATCCCTCATGTAGAAAGGCTTGAGTGCTAATGGATAATTAATGACGAAGACTGGTATGTTGCCACAGTGCTTCACCAGGTACTTTTCATGTTCAGTATGTAGATCAACACCCCACTGTAGTGAGAAAAAAGAAGTTATCAAAGGAGAAGACAAAGCTGCAATACACAATGCAGTACCCGAAAATAACCTGCATCAGTTCCAAGGGCTTCCTCTGTGTATCAGTGATGTGTAGAGCTGTCTGCTGAGGTTACACAGATAAGTGAAACAGAGAGGTGTGTTATGAGAACATCCGAAGGCCTGGAGAGATGAAAACTGAAACCAGTAGATAAACACTATGCTTTCTGTCCCCCATCTTGGGGAGTGGCATTTAGCAGATGAATCGCATCTGCAAGAAAATAAAGTACACTTCCCACAGTGTGTAAAGACGGACTTCAAAATCATGGCTTTTATTAATATCGCCTACAGCTTCTTCTATGGTTACTGTTCCTAAGTCACAGGAAATTAAATGATGAAAGATAATATTCCTAATATTCAGTCTATCTCTGGCTAGATGGCTTCTCTCAGTGAATTTTTTTTTAATAAAAGAGTCAATTCATATATCAGATGTTCTGATGAATATTTAATAACACTGTTTATCTATTCATTCAACAAATACTAATGTGCCTATTAAATCCCGGGTACCATGCTAGCTAGATACTGAACATAGTGGTGAGAAAAACAGAATCCCCGACTTCATGAAGCTTCCAGGGTGGGAGACAAATATTAAATAAAAAATTATACAAATTAACTGATTATAAATATAACATATTTATGAGTATTATAACTCATAAGAGGATCTGACTGGACTGGGGATAGGAACAGTACATGGAATAGTTTGAAGATAGAGTCATTATAGAAATTCTTAACATTATATTACTCCTACTGTCTGCCAATACCTTAATTATAGAGAAGAAGCTCTGACATAGGAACAAGGAGACTCGCCTCTAACATTATGTGCATGCCCACTGATAAGTCATGTGACCTCTCTGAATATGTTACCATTCTCTTAAAGGATTTTCACCTTCCTAAACTTGGGAAACTTCTTTATAACCCTTTAGTCACGACTATTACAAAGGATAGGATTCTTCTTCAAAATTATTATTTATTCTAACTCTTTCCACAAGGTTAAGCAAACATCAAAAAAAAAAGCCAATCTAAAGATGAGCAAATACTAAACACTGCTAATAAGAGAAATAAGATTATTTTAAAGGATTCTCCTTTTTTTTTTTTAAAGTAAGCTCTACTCCCAACATGGGGTTTGAACTCATGACCCTGAGATTAAGGGTTGAATGCTCTACCGACCGAGCCACACGTCCAGCATTGTTAATGACAGACGATAAAGACAAGAGCAGGGGAAGATACATATAAGTATTAATATAAATGTAAATAAAAATACTACCTCTGGGGTGAAGGTGAAGTTCTGAGATGCCCGCTTTAAGATCTCTACTGCTTCAGTATAAGAAATGCTGGAAAGGAACAGGATAAAAGCAGAGAAAAGTCAATGCAATGGTACGTTGTTGATTAGTCCATCTGAAAACCACAAAAGGCCTATTCCCATATAATCTTTGAGGTCACAAATGAGTACCAAGTGGTTACTGAGTAATCAAGAATGATTAAAAATAAATCATCACTGAGTAATCAGAAATTAAGGCTGATCTAATCGTACAAGAGTCTGATCAGTACGAAGAGAAACAGCCATTCAATAATCCTATTCCTGATCTACTTGTAGTGTACACAGAGGAACTAGTCACTTAAGCAAGTAAAGATTTTCTCTGAATTCATGCTATGCCAATGCCCTAATAAAAGGTATGAAATATTGAGGTTGAAAGAGCAAAAGTCTTTCCATAAAGTCATCATTCATTCATACAATATACATTTATTGAGCACCTACTATGTGCTAGGCATTATTCTAGGCACTGGAGAAATAGTAAATAAAAACAAAGCCTTTATGGAGCAGATATTCGTGTGTGTGTGTGTGTGTGTGTGTGGTGTGATGTGTATGTGTGTGGTGTGATGTGTGGTGTGTGATGGGGATGGTGGGTGGGAAGAAAGATAAACATAAAGAATATCATGTCAGGGTGCTATTGGAGCTGTGAAGAAAAATAAAGCAAGGTGAGAAGACAAAGGATGTTTGGGGATGCTATTTTATTAAACAATTTTTTTTTAATGTTATCTATTTTTGAGAGAGAGACACACACACACAGAGTGTGAGCAGGGAAGGGGCAGAGAGAGGGAGACACAGAATTGGAAGCAGGCTCCAGGCTCTGGGCTGTCAGCACAGGGCCCGACGCAGGGCTTGAACTCACGAACTGTGAGGTCATGACCTGACCCAAAGTTGGACGCTTAACTGACTGAGCCACCCAGGCACCTCTTGGGGGTGCTATTTTAAATAAGATGGCCAAGAGAAGTCTCACTGAGCTGGGGACCTGCATGACATAAGGAAATGAACCATACAAATATCTGAGGGGAAGTATTCCAGGCAAAAGGAACAGTAAGTACAAAGGCCTGAAGTGAAGGAACAGTTTGGCTCATTCAAGGAACAAAAAGGTCAGTGTGCCTGTAGCATAGTGAACAAGGGGAGGAATGTCAGGAAATTAGATAGGAGAGACAGTCAGAGGTCAGATCTTAGGGAGTCTTTCAGGCCATAGTCAGGGCTTTGTAATACATGCTCAGGGTTGTAAGACTGATTAGGAAAAATACCATTAGTTATCTCAGTAAGAAACTCTCATGTCTAAAGCAAGTCAAGCCAAGCATTTGTTTTAATTTAACTTAATAGGTAATATATGAACATAGTAAAAAAAAAAAAAAATCACTATGTTTAAAAAAGCGTACATCTCCTGTCTCATAGCTACCTGGCTCCACCCCTGACGTACAAACACTGTTATTGGTTTCTTGTGTACCCTTCCACAGAGTTTTATACACCTATTAGCAAATATTAATATACAATCTTGTTTAACAGATGACAGCCACAGTATATGTGCCATATACACTTGTTTTCCTCAATCATATGCCATGCAGATCTTTCCATATCAGTATATAAAGAGTTTCTTCATTTTTTTTGAATTATTACATAATATTCCATTTTGTGGCTATATCCTAATTAGTTTAACTACTAACCTACTGATGGACATTTCAGCTGTTTCTATCTTTTACTATTAGAAATCATGACTACATACATCAATTACAAATGATTCTACATTAATTCCATATTAATTTTGAATATGGAAAAAATAGAATTGTTGGATCAATGTGTATTTACATTTACAGTTTTTATGTATTTTGATACTGCCAAAGATTCTGATTCCCTTTTATAGTGTTCTACCAATTTATGCCTATTAGTAGTAAACAAAAATGTCAGTTTCCCTATGCCATTTGCAACAGTACTTTGGATGATTAAAAACAAAAATCTACAATAAAACATCAAAAAAACCTCAACCCAAACCCCAAAACAAACCAAACAAAACCCCAAGATCTACAAATTTTCTGAAGGACTTTGAGTTCAAAAAGTAACTTACTTTACACAAACTTATTCACTGAGGGAAAAATGAAGTTCATACCTCTAATAACTAATTGGAAAGAGTTATGTATATAGCACAAATGAAGCTTCCAAAGCTGTTTTGAGTGATTTTTCCAAGATGAAAAATTTATTCAAATTAAAATCTAGTATTACATAACAAGTTATTTCTAAGGTAACAATGGCGATGGTGTTGATGGTAGTAATAATTTTTAAATGAGTATTTTACAGAAGGGGAATAGAAGGTTAGAGGGGACAGTAAGTTGCCAAAAATCACTCACACAAATAAGTAGTAAACCTGATGTGCTGACTCCAGAGCCTAAGCTTTTAACTACTAAAATAATGCCTAGAACACTTGGGAGTTTAATTATGCTCAATCAAAACAAACACAATGGGCTCTGAGTTCTCCCTCTGACTCTACCACTTATTGGGTACTATGTAAATCACTTTACCTTAAGGAAAACATTTTATAAATTTCTGTAATGTTTTATACAACCAGTAAAAAAAAAAATTAAATATTCCTACTTGTAAAATAAGGGTATTGGACTACATTCTCTACAATTCTTTCCTGCTTAGACATTCTATTGTTCTATTCCATCAATTGCTTGAGATGATCTACTCCTTATACTGACAAATATAAGAGCTAAGTGGGAAGCACCAGGATTTTGTGCCAGTGATATGTTACTGCTACATTATTTTAAGAAAATGACTCTCTGTGTAAGTATCTCTTGTTATTCTGGATCTTCTGCCCCACTCCCCCTACACCCTAAGTTGAAGCACAGCTTTTGAGTTCAAATTACAGTTCTGACATTGGATATCCTTAGTGGCCTTTATCAACTCTCTCTCTAGTAAATTTTTTTTTTTGTATGTACAGAGAATAATAGTTCTTCTTCCCAGAAGCTATTTCTAAAGTACTTTGAAGAAGGAGGAACAGACACTGATATTGCATGATGCAGTATCAAACTACCTTCATATTTAAATTTTTTATTGTTGAATGAAGAAAATTATTCTGAAGCTATTGGAGTAAAACTGCTAAGAGAAAATTATTCGCATTCTTTGACTCAAATTCACAGATAAACGAAGAGCAAAAGAAGGTAAGTACTCTATTTTTAAAAAAACCATGGGGCGCCTGGGTGGCTCAGTCGGTTAAGCATCCGACTTCAGCTCAGGTCACGATCTTGCGGTCTGTGAGTTCGAGCCCCGTGACTAGCATAGTGCCTAACTCATAGCAGGTAGCCAATAAATATGTGTTGAAAAAATACTAACCCACTGACTAATGGCTGATAACAAGTATAGCCAGAATTAGAATCCAGGTCCTCTAAGCCATAGCTCATTGCATTCACTGCCCAGAGTAAACAGTGATACATGTTAACAGGAAACCTCAGGGAGAGGACCTAGCCTAAAGAAGAATACTCTCGATCCCATGGTCGCTCAAATTTCATTTACTCATTCATTCCATTATTCAATAAATATTTACTGAGTTCCTGTTAGAGGTACTAAGCACGGGGGGGGGGGGGGGGTGTTGTAACAGTAAACAAAATCAACAAGCTCCCTACCATATGGAGGTGAAAACACTAAACAAATCATCACAGGTATACATTTAAACCACAACCATGATTTGTGCCATGGAATGGATGATGATGCCGGCAATGATTGATGGGACATAGCCCACGAGGTCATTTCCCAACCTCAGTATTTTACAGACCTGGACTCCAAAGCACAAGTTAAGTGATATGTGACGGTCATAAGGACAGCAAGGAGCTACAGCTACTCTAACATTAATTCCAGTGTCCTTTTGAATAACATGAAGCATAGTGGTTGAAAGCATGAGCTTTGAAATCAGACGAGTGAGTTTGAATCCCCATTTCATGTTTTATTTGCCTAATCTGAGTTGATTCTTCATCTACAGAATGGCAGTAACAACTACTCACAGAGTTGTTGTGAAGATACAATGAACTACTGGTGTATGTAAAGTGTATCACTACCTGGCACATAGCAAATAGTCAATAAAAGGTGGATATTTTTTTTTCCCATCTTAGATCTTATTCACTAGATAAGATGTTCTCTCTGGTTTTCTCTCCCCAGCACAGATCCTTCGGATGCCCAAATTAATTCTTTCCTACCTGCTTCCTTACTACTTTTATCAATATGCAATGTTCAGAAGTCTTCTGTAAGCTCCAGATCTGTACACTGAAACTGCCTACCCAACATCTACCTGAAAAGAATCTCAGCCTTAACATGACACCTGATGATGATGATCCTGATACCTCCTCCCAACTTCCCCCAAGGGCGATACCACTTTCCAAATCTCAGTTAACGGCAACTCCATTTTTATAGCTGTATAAGACAAAAGGTTTGAAGTCACTCTTGACTTATCTTCTCTCTCCCGAATATTCTCAGCACATCCTGTTTGCTCTATCTTTAAAATATATCCAGAATAGAAAAACTATCTCCACTGCTACCATCCTGGCCGGTGATGGTTATTTTATGTGCCAACTTGGCTGGGCAATGGTATTCAGATATTTGCTCAAACATTATTCAGGATGTTTCTGTGAAGGTGTTTTTGGGTGAGATTAACATTTAAATCAGTGGACTCTGAGTAAAGCAGAGTACTCTCCACAGTGTAGGCCACAACCAATTAGTTGAAGGCTTTAATAGGACAAAGACTGGTCTCTCCCAAGAAACAGGGAATTCTGCCAGCAGAATGCCTTTGGACTCCCAGCTGTAACTCCTCCCTGAGACTCTAGCCTGCTGAACTACTCCATCAAATTTTGAACTCCTCAAGGATCCACACTGTAGGAGATGATTCCTTAAAAATAAATATTTACATATACACATCATGTCGGTTTTGTTTCTCTGTATAAATCTAATAGATGTTCTAAATCACCATGTACTCTCATCCAGATGACTCTAATAATCTTCTGGTTGGTTTTCTGCTCTCACTCTTGTGCTGGCTCTCACCCTGAAGTCTGTTCTCACCCAGTAGGCAGAGTGATCCTATTAAATCCAATTCAGATCTTATCAGTCCTGCACAGAACCTTTCAATGGTTTCCTTATCTTACTCAAGCAAAAACCCAAACTCTTCACAGTGGCCTAAAAAGCTATACATGATTTTCCACCTCCCACCACCTTTCCTTGTCTTCTATTATCCTTTTCCCTTATCCACTCCTCACTATTACTTGAACAAACCAGGTATGGCCCAACCTCAGGGCCTTTGTACTTGCTATTTCCTCTGCCTAGAATATTCTTTTTCCACATACCCATATAGCTAGCTCTCTTAGTTTCTTTAACTCTTTACTCAAAAATCATCTCAGTGAGATCTTTTCTGTCACACTAAGTAAAACTTCTACCTTTTCACTCTTTTTGTCTTATCTTCTCTCTCTTCTCTGGGTTTCTTCTCCCTCAGTATTATTCATTCTCACAGACTGTATGTTTTACTTATTTATCTTGTTTCTTGTTTCTTATTTCCTCCCCAGAAATGTAAGCTCAATGAAGGAAGGGAATTTTATCTGCTTTGTTTGCTGCTTTAAAACAGTTGTTTTAGATTTTAGAACAAGCCTGGCACATTGTGAGTATTCAATATACACTGTTTTTTCCTTTTTTCAAGTTTTCATTTAAATTCCAGTTAGTTAACATACTCCATATACACTTAAGTGAAAGAAAAAAAAAAAAACCTCAAAAGCTTTCAGTTGTACTCCACTGCCTTTCGATTCTCTATCATAGGGCTCCTATTTCCTCTTTTTCTGATCTTACATCTGTTGTTTTGCTATTTATTCAGGCTCAACGACTCATCACTTTTAACTTGTAGCCTGAAGGTCTACACTGATATCTGAAATTCTCAGCTCAGTCAAGTATGCCAAGTTTTTCTTATTACCATTCTCCAGGACAGGCTGAACTCTTTATTCTCTTAGAACAAAAACTTCCTAAACCTAATGATAGCAAGTGAAGAATGATACCAAATTACATTCAGAAACAATTTTCTAGTCTTCTGAGTACCAAACTTAACTCCTATACACACTAAATACACCGAATACTAAGACTTATATCAATGATTTGTATTATTTATGAAGAGATTGCTTATTGTTCTTTTTCCATATCAAGTATGTGTTTGTTTTATAATAAACTGTAAAATGGAACAACCTATCTGATTAGTACGGTTAGTGGAATTAACAGTCTGATATCAAGTACTACTTGTACAGGATAGTGGAAATGAAGAAAAAATGTATGTGTTATACTTAAAACACAGATCTTTAGATTTTAAAAAGTCACCAAAAAACCAGATTTAGAATATATTATCAGATTAGAGCAATTGAAGGTAAATTAAAAAAAAGACTGAAACAGTAAAAATGATAGGCAGACATTACATGTATGTATTTTATAAGTTGGTTTTTTAGAAGACACAAATGGAAAGATATTCCATGCTCATGGATTGGAAAAAACAAATACTGTTAAAATGTCCATACTATCCAAAGTAATCTACAATTTAATGCAATCCCTATCAAAATACCAATAGTATTTTTTACATAACCAGAACAAACAATTCTAAAACTTGTATAGAACCACAAAAGACCCCAAATAGCCAAAGCAATCTTGAAAAAGATGAACAAAACCGGAGGTATCACAATCCTAGATTTCAAGAGGTACTACAAAGCTGCAGTAATCAAAATGTATAGTACTGGCACAAAAAGAGACACACAGATCAATGGAAGAGCTAAAGAGCCCAGAAATAAACATACAATTGCATGGTCAAATAATCTTTGGCAAGGAGGCAAGAATATCCAATGGGCAAAAGGCAGTCTCTTCAACAAATGGTGGTGGGAAAAGTGGACACCTACATGCAAAAGAATAAAACTGGACCACATTCTTACACCATACACAAAAATAAACTCAAAATAGATTAAGAACCTAAATGTGAGACCTGAAACTATAAACTCCTAGAGGAGAGCACAGGCAGTAATTTCTCTGACCTCAACAACAGCAACACTTTTTTAGATATGTCTCCTGGGGCAAGGGAAACAAAGGCCAAAATAAACTACGGGGACTACACGAAAATAAAAAGCTTTAGCACAGCAAAGGAAACAATAGACAAAATTAAAGGATAACCTATTGAAGAGAAGAAGACATCTGCAAATGACATAGCCAATAAAGGGTTAGTATTAATAATATATAAAAAACTGATATAACTCAACACCCAAAAAACAAATAGTCCAATTAAAAAATGGGCAGAAGACACAGACATTTCTCCAAAGAAGATACAGACAGATGGCCAACAGATACATGAAAAGATGCTCAACATCACTTATCATCAGAGAAATGTAAATTAAAGCCACAATGAGGTATCACCTCACACCAGTCAGAAAGGCTAAAATCAACAAAACATGAAACAAGTGTTGGCAAAGATGTGGAGAAAAAGGAACCCTCGTGCACTATTGGTGGGAATGCAACTGGTGCAGCCACTGTGGAAAACAGTATGGAGGTTGCTCAAAAAATTAAAAATAGAACTACCATATGATCCAGCAATTCCACTACTGGGTATTTACCCAAAAAATTAAAAAACACTCATTTGAAAAAAATGTACGCGTGCTTATGTTTATTGCACCACTATTTACAACAGCCACATTATGGAAGCGTGTCCACTGATAGATGAATGGATAAAGAAGATGTGGTATCAATATGTACACGATGGAATATTACCCAGCCATAAAAAAGGAACAAAATCTTGCCATTCACAACAACATGGATGAATCTGGAGAGTATAATGCTAAGAGAATTAAGTCAGTCAGAGAAAGACAAATGCCATATGATTTCACTTATATGTAGGACTTAAGAAACAAAACAAACAAAGAAAAAAACAGACGAAGCAAAAAACCTCCCAGACTCTTAACTATAGAGAACAAACGGATGGCTACCAGAGGGGAGGTGGGGAGGTGATGGGGATTAAAAATACACTTATCATGATAAGCAATGAATAACGTATATAATTGTTGAATCACATTGTATCACCTGAACCTGATATAATACCTTATGTTAATTATACGGGAATTAAAATAAAAGCTTTTTAACTGAGCCAAATTTTGATTACTAAAGTCAGTATTAGTTTGAATTGCATTAATACAATTAATAATTACTCTGTTCATTTATCTTGCTATGATTTATTCATTTATTTATTCATGAAACATTATCACCTAGGAACCAGACATAAGAGCTATAAAAACATTTAAAACCTGGGCCTTCCTTGTGATAAGGAGATATATATATATATATATATATATATATATATATATATATAAAAATTTAATGCAGTGCAATATATACTGTGATAAAGTGTAAACAAAGTTCAGAGAAAGTATAATTACTTACATTAAAAAGTTGTTTTTTAGCATATGTTCTAATCTGTCCTTGGTAAGAAAAGAGAAAAAAAATTATTAAATGCAATTATATTTATTATATGTAATTAATATACTTAAAGAGTAGATAGATTGGACTTTATCCACAAAACTAATTACCTTTTGACCAGGAGCTATGAATTTGTGACAGAGTTCAACATCTTCAGTACAGTTTGAAAGAACCATCATTGTTGCAGTCTTGAAGAGCCCCTCCATAACCTAAGAGAAATGACATAGAATTGCCTGACAAGTAGGCTACTTTATATGCAAACCTGTTTAGGGTGCGGACTGATCTCCAGGTTTTAGCGGCTATCAATCCATTAGGCTTCTTAATCCCTGAATGTACTATACCAAGTTAGTTCAGTTTTCCAGATTGCTTTGGGTAGGCAGTGCAACTTCTTCCCAGAGTGGGTAAAAAAAAAAAAAAGAAAGAAAACTGTATGACTCTTCTGTTCATAGTTTCAATACTTAGTATTGAAGCAGGATGTTAAACGAACAGCCAAAACTGACATCTCTCTAAACTGCAATATACTCACTGTAGAATCAGGACAATGACGGTACCTAGCTCACAGGATTGTTATGATAATTAAATGAGATAATCCATGTGTAAGACTAAGCTTTAGTACCTGGTTCAGAGAAGCATACAACAAACATTAGTTGTTGTGAACAGTAAGACACTTTCAGAAGTGCTTCATTCAGTCACTGGTAAATGAAAGTTGACTTTAAAATTAGAGGAGCAATGAGATACACCTATATAGATTTTATATATAGAGAGATAAATCTACGTAGATTTTTGCTTTGCTAAAGCATACAGTAAAAAGAACACAAATCATGATACAACACAAATCAGTATGTAAGAATTCATTCTACTAGGAGTATCCACAGACATCTCACAGAAGAAACTCTTGCTGGAAGAAAAAAAGTGGAATGGAAGATATTTCTAATCAAAACTAAAATTTTTGGTCTGAAGTCAGGGAGCTATTAGGCCCTCTAAATGTTGTATTCAGAAAGATACAGACATTCATTAAGTACAGGCTGCCTCAAAGTCAGGTATCTTCCCTTCCTCTCTTGCATTTCTGGTACACCCTATCATGGCACCCACAGGGTGGGGCACAAGCATCTACTGAATTAACTTAATATGACCAGATACAGGAACATACTTAATTACCAACGGACAACCAGATACATTTATTTTTTATATAGTGTGTGTGTGTGTGTGTGCGCATACACACCCACACACATTTTTTTTGTAGAAGAGTAAGGAAAAACCTGATGAAAGAAGAACAAAAGGAAGCTAAAGATCTTTTCCCTTGAGCCTATATTACCTTCAATCTAACAGTGAGATAAAGAAATCACTAAGTAACTGAATTATTTATGAAGGGTCATATACCTCAATCACTAACAAAAGCTGGCACATATGGGGAACACACAAAAACAGGCTGATTGGATACCCAGCCTGTACTAGTGAGGGGTACAATACACCTATCTGTAAGATGAAGACTTTGACCACTGGGGTTGTTAAACTGGTGTGTTTCACATGAGCAGTAAATTTCCATTTGAAGAAGAAAATCATTGCCTTCTCTAACCTTGACTTTCAGACTATGCTCTATAAATATATTTGAAGAAAACAGAAACTTAACTGAAGGGTTAGCATAACCTTCAGATGTTTTAAAAAATATATTACTCAATGGGTCAAAAATAGTAATATTTATTTGTTTATACCTCTTGAGGGGAAAATCCTTTGTTACTCTGATTTCATATTTTCATCAAGATAATAATTTCCACAGAATGTAATTTATAAAAGGGATAAAATTAAGAGAAGCAGAAGATTAATTTTCAGGGACGCACATCTTTCTTCTGTCTTTAAGGAAAAGCTTGCACTTCAATTAATTAAAAATCATTCAACAGCGTGTGCTGAGTACCACTCAGTAGAATACCAAATAAGAATTATTTAGTTATAGAATATACAATTATAGAGCAAAGATTATCATGTTTAATAAATTCTAATCTAATTTTTGTCTTTGGAACTTTTCTCTGATATCTGTGTTTGGGCAGGAGAGACAGAGAGAGTCAAGGCAAAAACAGGGAGTAAAGGGTGTGGTTCCACTGCTTACAATACTCTCACTGTCTAAATCAAACAGTAATACAGAATAGGGTGGTATGCTCAGACTGAAAGCTGCCTAAGGAATTTTAAGCCTCCTCGTGAGTCTCAGATCCTGAATCCCCACAACTTAGAAAAGAGCTACTTGACAGCATTACTATTGCCATTTTTGGCCAGATAATTGTTTGTTGAGGGGGAGGGACCTGTACATTTTAGCATGCTGAACAGCGTCCCTAGCCTTTACCCACTAGATGCCAGTAGCAACCACTCACCCGTCTCTTCCATCCACTTCCTAGGAGAGACAACCAAAAACGTCCCCTGGGGAACACTGATCCGAGAACAATCAGTGGGAGATGTTAAAGGGGTAAGTGGAAACTGTGGGGTATGGTCAAGACACCCCTTCAGGACCAAGAGTTTTTTCTCCACTTGGAATATTAACTGCTGATGTCTCATGGTTGGACTCCTCTTCAGGAACTGGCCAGGCCAAGAGTGCTATCTTACGCAAGAGTATGTCTCTTCCAAGACTAATCCATGTCAGGTAACTGTTGGACAGGGAAAGAACAAAGGCCCACCACCCCCTTGTCTTCCTATGGGACAACTATGAACATTCCAGCTCCAAAGTTCCTCAAAGAATTAGCTAAGGCCTCTGTAAATGCATTGTAGTTCAACTTTTCCCTCTGCCCAATACAGCTTTCTTCCTTTCCTTACGGGTATTGCTCTCCAGAGCATTCCCCAATAATCCCAACCCCCAAATCTGCTCTATGGTTTGTTTACTAGGAAATCCAACCAGGACTGGATAATAAAATAGTAAGTCCGTTCTATTTGATGATATACGTGGTATTTATGTTTTAAGTAGAATTGGGCCTTTTACTGGGTAAGAGCAGAAAGATATAAAATGAATAGAAGTGAGAGTTGATGAAAGTTGAAACATTCTGTAATTAAAAATCCAAACTAAGATATTAGTGGTACTGGAGAGACAATTCATAATAACAATCATTTCTGGGTACAAAGTGCCATGACCTATTATTCTATGTGCCTTATATACATTATTTGTGTAATCCTCTGAACTACCGCATAAAGTAGGAACTATTACTCTCATTTTACAGATGAGGAAACTGAGGCTCAGAGAATTAACTCCTTTGTCTAAGGTCACATAGCAAGTAAGTGGTGGAGCTAAACATTCCTGGTCCATCCAACTTCAGAGCTTATGTGCTCTATCTGGATTACGGCCACAGCCTCCTAAAAAAGCTCCCACCCCCATTTTTATCTCCCTCTAAATAAATTGTTACGTAAGAGATGTTTCTAAACTATGATAGACAATGGCTTTTCCCAACTGAGAACTCTTTCTCCTTTAAGTCCAAACTACTTAGTATGGCATTTACAAAGTCTTTCTTTCATGATCTGACTCTTGACTATCTCTCTGGCCGTACCTCTTGTCCCTCTTCTTCCCAAATAGAGCTCTGCTGGCTCCTGTACATGCTTTCCAATATATCTATGGAGACATTTCTCTAACTATAAGGATGTTTTATTTATTTGCCTAACAAATAACGAGAGCTAGTATTTACTGAGCCTGCCATATGCCAGGCCCACTACTAGGTGCTTTACATTATACAAACATTTCATTTACTCCTCCCCATAACCTTATGAAATAGTTACTATTATTCTCATTTTATAGTTGAGAAAGCTAAAGATCATCAAGGTTAGATAACATCAAAACAAAAGTAATGGCAGAGCTGGGATATGAACTTAAATCTATCTGACTCTTGTACTTTAAAGGCACTTAATGTTTATCAAATTTAGTTCTCCATCTTCTTCACTCCATGAACACCTATAATGCACAGATGTACACAGAAGCATTTCAATCTCACAGATATCTGTTATTCAGAAATTGTTTTAAAACTTGCATACCTACCTGCATGAGATCTTGAAGACTCTCAACAAAAGAAATCTCTGCTTCTACCATATAAAACTCTGCCAGGTGTCTCCGGCTCTGAGAATTCTCTGCTCGGAATGTTGGACCAAAGGTAAACACTTGGGTAAAAGCTCTGCAATTCAAGATTAAAAGTATAAAAACAGGATTCACATTATTAAGTATTTAAAACACTCAGTGTACTCTTAAGTATAAAAGGTTTTGTGCCTCTGTCTTGTCACAAATCCACCCATATTAGCTGCTATATTTCTCTAATGGGTGATAATAATAGTTTCATTAAAAATGTTACATTTATAGAAACCATTTTATCCCGAAGGAATTTGCAAATGCTTTACAAACCCTATGGCTTACTAAATATAGAATCAACCACTTCTGGGCGCACTCAACTGCAGCTGCCTTAAACAGCAGGCAACTACACTTCGCAGCAATCAAGAACAAAGTAAAGGAAAAATACCACAGCCCAACAAGCTTCACAGAGATTCTATATAGTCACAGTTAAAACTAGAATTTCACATGGATAAAGTATGCTCATTTTTTTTTTTTTAAGTGAAAAAAGAGTATCTGATATGTATGGTGATCTGTCTTGCTCAAATCCTCTTCAGGTCCTTCACAACCACCCAAGTGTTTCAATGATCGCTGAATGACCCCTGAAACTTGGGGGTGAGGACGGATTTTGAAGAACTGTCTACTTTATTCTCTGGTATTCAAGAGAATAGCTCATAGCGCAACAATTCAAATAGTGGGGGAAAATCTTACTTTTCAATTCCTGCAGAAAAGTGGACAGTACACTTTCATTCTTTAACACTTAAAGTCTCCCTCATGTGGAATCAGGCCAACAACTGGGGTTAAATCAAACATATATGAAATACTGAGTATTTCCTGAGGACTATCTAATCTTTGAATTTTAAGATTTTGCGAGGACAAAACAAGAGACTTGGGGCTCCTCAGCTATTATCGTGAGTATTCATCATTTGACTGGCATTAGTCAAACAACATTAAGATCGGAAAACAGTGCAGAAAATAGATTATGGACACACACACACACACACACACACACACACCCATTGGGCTTTTTTTTTTAAGATACTCTAGGAAATAAAACAGTAAGACAATTATAATGGAAATCAAGATATTTATTTTTTCTTTCAAAAGGCTATTTTAGTTGAGGCCTAGTTGGTAAGAAGCTTAGGAATTTATGTTTTGGTTCTAGTCACCTTCCTGAAACCATAATCAGTTAACCTCCAAGAACCTTAGTTTTTAATGGAAAAATAAACAATAAGAATTCAAAAATATTACTATGGTAACCTCTCTGTTGAACTTCAGATCCAGACGTGCCTACTAGAATGTTCCTGAAAACACTGACCCTACCTTGTGCAAAATGAAAATCCTTGCCCTGCTCCCAGAGTAAACAAAACACAAAGCAAAGAACAATCCTTCCTCTCCTTTTTCACTTTCCCCAATTCTATTAATCTCAGTTACTCCACCTCATCACCCAAACCAGCTCTCCCACTGCCCACATTTCCCATATCATATTGTTTACACCTAGGAAAACTCTCGCAAATCCACAGACTCCCTGCCCCTCCCTTTATTATTTTATTTTATTTTATTTTATTTTATTATTTTATTTTATTTTATTATTTTATTTTATTATTTTATTTTATTTTATTTTATTTTATTTTATTTTATTTTATTTTATTTT